>NW_007736765.1:54293-58381 GCF_000696425.1 Galeopterus variegatus
ACACACACACACGATATATTAGGTATTCTGTCATTTTTATATTCCCAGCTTTAATTTTAATATAAAAGAAATGATTCACTACTTTCTTCTAAGTTCTGTTTGATCCAACATGGAAAATATTGTTTTGGATTTTTTAATAAAAAAATTTTATTTTACCAAATTAAACAGTAGCTACTGCAAAAAGACACTAGGAGTTTACCTTTTGTCTATTTCATATCTTTAGCACATTTTCTATTTAAATATTTCTAGATTTCACTGTCTGCTTGGGTTTGGTTATCTAAGCTGTAATAAGTAGCCTGGGGACCCCTGAAGGCACACCCCACACACTTATGCTGGATGACCTAAGGTCACAAGTAATGGCTGCAAGCTAATTGATTGAGAAAGGCTTGTCTGGCGGGGCCTCTTTGCGTTCTCCCTTTACATTCCTACGTTCTGTGAAAAAGGCACTAGCAGCTCAGCCCAGCAAGGAAGGAAAAAAGAGAGGAAGTTTCTCTGTGTTCTGATTACACTCTGAACTCCCTTGTAGCAAGCTGGCTTCTCTCCACCCACTTCTTACCAAGAACTCCTTAACTTGAGGGTGAATAACTTAAAGCTTGATCCTACAGAGTCACCTGAAAAGTGATTTGAGTATTGATTGAACTGAAAGAACAAATCACCTACTGCAGGCGGTGGGAAGCATATGGAAATTATATTAGAACTTCAGCAAAGTGCACAGCTGCATAATACAGAAGCCGACACTCAGATTGACAGGCAAATAAGCCAGCTTGTGGAAGGGGCCTCTGGGTGGCAGCTCTGGGCTTTTGGGTGTTGGACAACTATAGGCAAAACTGAAATGGAACAGGGGCAGAAAATAGCACACTTTTACTCTACGCAACTGTTGCTTTCGCCTGGTGAGTGCAGATTTAAGATATTATTTAAAATATACTTTCTGTATTGTAAAACAAGTTAAGAAATCTGTTATGCTTTGAGGGAAATTATAGCACGAGCATTTCTTAGCAGTTCTTAGGTGATATGGTTTTGTTTCTGCTTGATTTCACATTAAACTTGGCGATGTGAACAGAGAAATACATGATTTGTATTGTCTTGTGAGTCCTTTTTCTTAAAATTGTCCTTTTGTTTAAATTATGCTTCTTTTCAACCTGAATCAATATTGTTTTAGGCAAATCATGTGTGGAATAGATAATGAAGGAACACAGTGTGACAGAATACATGTAAACATTACATTTAGTCCGACTTTGTGTCACTTCTCCATGGCTTCACGTTTTGCTGCCTTATCTCAGGAATATACGAATATAGCACAGTGTATGTGAAACGAGCTTTGTGTGAGAATTCCTGGCTAGCTGAAGGGTCAGGGCCTGTGTGTTATCTGACTTGCCAGCAAGACTCACTAGTGTGTCCTCTTATTTTAAACCTAAAATGTGGGGGAAAAAAGTACATCTTTACATATTAAAAAGTGTTTTGATTCCAGCAGTTCCCTTTTTATAGTTTATGTGTGTTATTCCTGGCAAAGGATTGTTTAAACTTCTTTTGAGAAGCAGCGTGTAAACTTCTTTTGTTTCTTTTTGTCTTGTTTGCTTATATTTCATTGTAGAAACTTTGGACACATTTTTAAAAAAATCATCTTAAAATAATACTGAGCAGTTTTTATTTCAGGGCAAATATTTTAAAAATTAGTAGGCTTCTGTTTTAGGGGAAAAATACCCTCAGAGTTTAAACTGTGCTTTAATTCCTAGTTTAGTTATACTTATAATCCTATTTTAAATGTGCTCTGGTTAAAAAAAAAAAAAAATCAGAGCCTATCAGGAGTATTCCTAGAAATGTTAATAGAAATGTTTTTCTTCTTCAAAAACTGAAAATTCAGTATTACAATTTTATTAAGTACCAAAATATTATTGCTGCTGTTGACTTTGTTTAAAAAAAAGGACCTTAATTAATAAGGTGACTGTAATTGATGTTACCAAATGAGATGAAGAGAAAACTGTATCTTCCACACTACTGATTTGATAAAATATAGAGGTCTATGGTGTCACTGTGAGTTTTACAGTACTGTAAACTTTTAAAAGAGCAGCTGGGCTGTGTAATACAAATTTTGTGTACTCATTTTGAAAATAAAGTTTACTAGATTAGCTTCCTTATATTTCGAGATTTATGCCTTCTCTTTGCTAAAGTAAGTTAATATGCTGAAAAAATATTTTGGAGTAATTGTGAAGCTATAAAACTTTACAATAAAGGGAATAAAGCTTTTAAGGAACAATGAATGTGCTTTCAGTTGTAAGGCAATTTTGAAACATTACTTAGCTCTTCTTTTGCAAAGACTTATGGAAGTCTACTAACTGTTGCAGAACTAAGTAATAGTCTTGCATTTCATAAAAAAACTNATACAAATTTTGTGTACTCATTTTGAAAATAAAGTTTACTAGATTAGCTTCCTTATATTTCAAGATTTATGCCTTCTCTTTGCTAAAGTAAGTTAATATGCTGAAAAAATATTTTGGAGTAATTGTGAAGCTATAAAACTTTACAATAAAGGGAAAAAAGCTTTTAAGGAACAATGAATGTGCTTTCAGTTGTAAGGCAATTTTGAAACATTACTTAGCTCTTCTTTTGCAAAGATTTATGGAAGTCTACTAACTGTTGCAGAACTAAGTAATAGTCTTGCATTTCATAAAAAAACTGTATAAGAAAGATAATTATTTTAGAACTATTTTCATGATTTGGTACAAGCTTCCTTCAACAATTGCAAAATGTGACTGACAAATGGTTTTCTAAGAGAACAAGTTCATTATGTTCTCCTCACCTGTTACAGTCATTCTTTCTTGCCCACATACAGTTCCTAGCTGTTTATGACTACTACAGGAAGGGGAAAACCTTTTCTTCAGGAGAGAAAATAAAGTTGTCATTTGCACGTACCTTTTGAGCTTTTAAAAATTAGGTTCTTATCAAAATCACCCAAAGTGTTTTTTATAAGGTCTTTTGTGATAATCTAAATATAAATAGTCAAGAAAAGACATACAAGTTACTATTTTTTTTCTTAATATATCTCAGTTAATAAAGTTAAAGCATGGCTGAGGATTTATGAAAGGCTCTGCCAAGAGATCAGCCTTTTGAAAATTTCTTCCTTTGGTATCAAGATTGGAAGAAAAAAAAAAAAAGGTTGCCCCTTACCTATTCCCCCAAAACCAATCCAGACACCAGAAATTAAAGGGAACTTTATTATTTTCATTATTTTTCTTGGTTATAAATTCTAAGCACAACTCAGGAAGTTACTATGCTATGGGGTAGGGCTACAAAATGGGGTTCTCTCTAATGGAAGTACATAAATTGTAACAAGCAAAAGATAAAAAGATCTACCACTTAGTTTTCCTAACATTTAATCTTAAACTACTGTCTTCTGTCTTTTCTGTTCATATTTACTTATTGATTGGCTGTTGAGATGAAAGCATTTTTAAAAAACTGAAATTAACCACAGCATTATTTTAATCCCATGGTTATAAGAAGGTATATATTATCTTGTATAAAACTAATTTCCACAGAAGTTTAGCTTATATATTAGATTAATAGGAATCAGTGGATATATGTTCACAAATTATTATATGGTGATCTCTCTTACTTATATATAAAACATATACACATCTATTTACATGCAAACATAAATACTCACCTTGTGCTTATGCCTCTAACATCTTGACGCAATATCTTTCCCTCTTAATCCCATAATTATTTTCAAAGAAAGTGGTGGACTAATGGGTACAAAACTACACAATACACCCTAAGTGATCATTGTGCAGTATGTGCATGTGTTGAAACAACACTCTGTACTCCACACATATATACAAGTAAATGTTAAAATATTTCGAATAGAAAAAAGAAATGCACAGATTAAATAAAATGAAAGGAAGGAGGCCTTCTGACAAACATTCTAAATTAAACATGAAAAAAAGGGCTTCACCAATGATGTTGCTTTTCACTCATTGCTTTTCATATGTATTTGTTCCCATATTGTAATTATTGGTAATTGTCCTTTTCATATACACCAGATTGGGGTGTGCGTATGTGTGTGTGTGTTTGGACTTATGAGTTCACAGAGT
>NW_007736765.1:59472-60666 GCF_000696425.1 Galeopterus variegatus
CAGTAGACATCTGTTGTGATGAACCTGTGCTTTCTCTGTTAAGAATGAATATCATATCAGCTGTAATCTTGTTTCATTTGCATAGATCAATTTATTTTAAAGATGACTTAGTCTATCGAAATATAGGGCAGAATCTATTGTATTAGATTCTATCTTCCCAGACAAATTATGGGTCCTTAGAAGACTTTTCTAGAGTATGGCAGTATAATTTTACTATTCTCCTTACTGGGGAGGAGAGTATAGAGGCTGTCCATTTTTCTAGACACTTTGGTCTTTTTGGACTCATATATTTCTTAAATTATAAAAAATTTAGGAATTTTCAAATATTCCTTCTTTTAACATTAGCTCTAATCTTTTTTCTACAACTTCCTAGTAGATGTATGTTAAAGTTTCACAATATATCATACATATTTCTTAAATTCTCTTTCACACTATTTTATATAACTGTCTCTGGTGCACTTTTTTTGACTTTGTCCATTCCAGAATTTTTTGACTGTATTTGTTTTTCTGGGAATTTTAATTGTTTTTTTGACCNAGTAAATCAGGGGAGAAAACGAGGGTGTGGCAAATCCATCTCTGAGTGATGGCCATTTTGGGGGGAGAGATTGGCTAATCCAATTACTATAAAAGCATGTGCTCCTCAATTGGGTTGTATTATTCAAAAGCATGAATTTGATTTGAAATAAAATTACCTGATGTTTCTGTGTCATTGATTTATTGATAATGATGGTGGCTATTACGTTTTAAAGTATTTTTTGGAGGAATATGAAAATTTAATGTGTGATATTTAAACAAAATTGTAGTTTTAAAGGATTGTATTTTTCTTTAGTGTTTTGCTAATTTTCTGTTATTTTGTATTATCATTTTTGAAATATATTAAAGGGGAGAAGTATTTGTCTGAACTAAGGTACAAATGAAAATTCTAATTAAAGCAGTTATGACAATAAGAAAGACCATGATATTAAATAGTGTGTAATCCCAAAAGAGTTATTAATCCTAAAAATAGCTATTTTTAGCCTTCCAAGTGGCGTCATTTTTATTTCCATAAGTGTAAAAGGACTTTGTTTATAGTAGTTAAACTTTGCAGTTAGATATAATAAATCAGCATTCTTTAAAAAACTAAAAGGAAACGTTAGGTCTTAAGCGTTATATACTTGTATGTGGTATGATACACACACACATACACACACACAC
>NW_007736766.1:0-516 GCF_000696425.1 Galeopterus variegatus
AATAAAGAAATAGCAAAATTATGAAATGTAGATATGACATAAAGTTGGAAAGTAGAGTTAATATGATTGATGACAGAGTAACAGTAGTCAGAAAGCTGGAGCAATGAGCAAAGGTATTCTGGTGAACATTACTGGGATAAATGCAAAATTTAGCTCCAAAAAACATAGTTGCATAAATATTAGATAGAGCCATTCATGTAAAAATCAAGCAAACCTTGAGATGAATAATCTCGACCTCCATGCTTATAAATACATTTACTTCAACAAACATTTATTTAGCACTTATTATATTTAGGAAATTTTGCAGAAGTCCAGGCAAGATATGGCAATTATTTATTTATTTATTTATTTATTTATTTATTTATTTATTTATTTATTTGTCTTTTTTTTGTGACCGGTAAGGGGATTGCAACCCTTGGCTTGTTGTCATCCGCACCGCACTCAGCCAGTGAGCATACCAGCCATCCCTATATAGGATCCGAACCCACGGCGGGAGCACCACTGCGCTCCCAGCGC
>NW_007736766.1:560-1590 GCF_000696425.1 Galeopterus variegatus
CTCACCATCAGGCTTTCTGAGTTTCTCTTCTTGCTGGTGGCCTCTGGGATCCTGCCGGCGCGGGGCGCGGACGGCTCACTCCCTTCCCACCACCATGTTCCAACACTCCCTTTCACCCCAGCAAGTGTTTTCTAAGAACAGATTTTCCCAAATTTGTTTACATTTTTATAAGATCACTAGAGTTCTACAAATTTACATGTAAGTGAACAATTTTACTTAGTGTGAGACTGGAGTAAAATATACTAGCCCTCTTATTAGTTCTGTGTCCTTGGCCTTTTCCCAACCAACATTTATTTCAATGTCTGGAATAAAGAAATAGCAAAATTATGAAATGTAGATATGACATAAAGTTGGAAAGTAGAGTTAANTATTCATTGTGGCAGGGGGTTTCACAGTCCACAGGTTTGACACTATTGCCTGACTGAGATGCTGCTGGGGTTGCCAATTTGGTATGGCTACCTCAGTGACTACTTAGTTGGATGCTAGTGCCAGGCAAGTCCAAAATTGACTACCAGGAAGATGGTGGGGCACTTGCACTGCTCCCGCGTAGCTCCCATGGCCCCCTCCGCAGCCAGAGCAGCCGGGCCGCCTTTCCCCGCTCCTGGTGCTCCCAGCTCCTGGTCGCATGTAGCCTGCTCAGTCTCTCTCCGGCTCGCAGTTCCAGCGGCGCCCGGGGCTGGGGAGGCGACAGCCCCCTCCCCGGCAAAAACCACAGTTGCTGGACCCTGAGTTCCAGTGGCGGGGCTGTGCAGCCTGGCCCAGTGCTGAGGGCAGCGGCCGCGAGGCCGGGCGCTGAGTGGCGGCCGCTCCTGGCGGCTTCTTCCCGGGGAGGATTTTGTAAATTTCACAAAATGGCCCGCGCTCCAAACCTCAGTGCTTGTATTTTGAGAGTCCCCTTCAAGGTCTCAGCTATCCTTCAGAGCAATCCACCTGGATAGTAGCAGCTACACTTGGCGCAAGCAAGGACATTAGAGATTCTGACTCACCATCAGGCTTTCTGAGTTTCTCTTCTTGCTGGTGGCCTCTGGGA
>NW_007736766.1:2592-40644 GCF_000696425.1 Galeopterus variegatus
CCTCCATGCTTATAAATACATTTACTTCAACAAACATTTATTTAGCACTTATTATATTTAGGAAATTTTGCAGAAGTCCAGGCAAGATATGGCAATTATTTATTTATTTATTTATTTGTCTTTTTTTGTGACCGGTAAGGGGATTGCAACCCTTGGCTTGTTGTCATCCGCACCGCACTCAGCCAGTGAGCGTACCAGCCATCCCTATATAGGATCCGAACCCACGGCGGGAGCACCACTGCGCTCCCAGCGCTGCACTCTCCCTAGTGTGCCACGGGGTTGGCCCAAGATATGGCACTTTAAAAGAGAGAATCTACATAACTTGGTACTAAGTTGGGTGAGAAGCAAGAAACGGAGGGATCCAGAATGATTCTTGGGCTTTTGCTTGCTGAATGGGAAAATAGCAATGCTGTCCATTGAGATAGGGGACACTGGAGGATGAGGCTGGGGTGGGGTGGGGGGTGTAGAAGATGCATTTATCCTTGGATATATTGAGTTTTAGTTGTTTAAGAGACATTCAGGAAGAAATATTTGTTAGATAGTTGGATATACAGGCCTGGAGTCTATGAGAAAAGTCAGGGCTAGAAATGAAAGATTTAAGAGTCATCAAGACATAGATGGCAACAGGATCAACGGAATCAATGAGTGCTCAAGCAGAAAGTAGATATTTAGAGAAGAAGCTTAAGGTCAGAGCCCCAAAGAAAATCTACCACGAGAGGCCAGAAATGACAAGTAAGAAAGAAAAATCAAAGAACTGATGAAAGAATGAAAAGAAATATTTCAGAAGTCAAAAGAGAGAGTTTCAAAGGAAGTTGTGGAACTTTCTGTCAACTATGCTGGTAGACTGTTAGAGCCCTTTATAGCGCCTCCTGACTTTCTATTCACAAACAGATAACAAGTAGAGAGTAATGCTGTGCTTTATGATATAATACAAAATCCAAATATCATAATCATACATAAACTAAATAACTTAATACCATTGCAAAAGTTATAAAAAGTCCATTAAGAAACTTTTCTTTCTTGGGTGACACGCTAGACTTTCCCTTCTCAGAATTAGTTTCTGGACAGCCTAAAGTAAGAAACTAGGAGAAAACTTTGACTCACCCCTGACTGTTTGTCCCTAGTTCCAGAACATGGTCCACACGCATCTGAGAAATACGCGGCCATCCCCTTTCATACGAGAACTGTGTTCTGAGTCCACCACTTCTGGTGTTAACTTTCCCTTTCTCCCTTCCATTTCCATCAGATCTTCTCGTTCTAGCTCTAGAGATAAACTCCCTGTATGTGACACTCCAGGAGGGGGAATGGCATGGGAGAGAGGCAAGGAGCTTCTTGGCGTGTTTAATCAATGAAGGGAAAGATAGGAAGATATCTACCTGTAATACTTGCTGGGCATTGTGATTCTCCACATCCATTGAATAAAAAGTAATTCACTGCATCTGACTCTAATTTAAGAGAATCTAAAGTCAGTACGGAAGGACAGCACTTCGGCTCTGTAGGCATTCCTTGCTGGACACTGCAGTCTCGGCCACCAGCCAGGCCATCAGCCTGCTTCAAGCAGAAGAGCAAAGACGAAGTAAGGAAGATGGTCTTCTACCCAAAGGAGCTCTCTGCCTGCCTTCCTCCAGCATCGCCGATTGAGGGCAGCTGGAAAGGTAGCATGGAACGGACTCAGTGTCACAAGAGCTGCCCTCAAGAACCAAGTCCTGGCCAAATTTTCAGGTCAGCCTTCACACAGTAGAGATGCTGCAGAATGTTGAACTGATGAGGTCCCGGAAGAGCCTTCTCTGCATCTGAATTTTTTTACTGCCCCATCTAAATTTGATTATAGGAAGTATAGTGGATTGAATTATGTCCCCCCAAAACTCACTCAAACTTGAATTGTGTCCCACAAGTTTTATGTATTAGAAACTTAGCCCCCACTGTGCCTGTTTAGAGAGTGGGAAATCCTATTATGGTGATTGAAAGGTGGAGGCTTGAAGAGGTGATTGGGTTGTAGACTGTGCAGTAGGGAATGGATTAAAAATGGTGGCCAGGGCCGTGGTTCTGAGGGCTTTAAAAGAAGAGAAGAATCTGTCTCTCTTTCTCTCTCTCTCTGCTTCTACCATCTTGTAATGTGAGACCCCTGGGTCACTGTTGCCACCACCAGATGGACTTTGGACTTCCCAGCCTCAGAAGTTGGAAGCAATAAATTTCGTTTTCTTTATAAATCACCCAGTTCCAAGTACTTTGTTATAAGCAATGGAAACAGACTAATACAGAAAGAACTACAGACAGCATAAGCTCAGGAGATTTTAAGTGAGAAGCATATTACTATCATCAGTTTAAACTCACCTCTTATAATTATGGGCTCCAATTTTCCAGCTTCAGGATACTCAACACATTGGCAATTTGACTGTGTTACTCAACGATTTCAACATTGTTCTGTTGGTTTGACACATACATTGTGTCCCTTCTCTTGGCCTAAAATAATACAGCAGTGTTGTGTATGGACAGACACACACAGATAAACACAAATCATAAATGCACTGTATTACAACATGTCAAGACTGATTTGGCTGGCACCCTGCACAGTCTTATTACTCTTTAAACACCTTGGGCTGGCTGAGTGAATGAGCCTTGAAGGCAGCCAACAAACACAGCATGATGGTTGATTGTGGGAAGGCTGTGCCCCTCTGTAATCGAACGGTCCATTATTCATTAGTCCCGTTTTAAAATTAAAAATAATTGTGCTGTCCATGAAGAATGGGGCTTAAAGTCGACAACTGGCTTCAGAACACACCCAGTAAAAAAAGCACTGTTGGGAGCACAGATGACCGTGATCATCTATCATTTCTCCAGTAGATCATATTGCCTAACGGTCAATGATGTATTCCTAAGTGAATTAATTTGTTGGGTGCCATCTTTGTGCCTAATACTCTAGAAGCGTACTTCAAAAAGTTCATGGAAAGATTCATGTTATTTTTTAATTCTATTTTTCCACAAACTTTTTGGATTACCTTCATATTCTAGGTAGAAGGTGGCAGGTGAGGAGTAAAGAAATTAAAATAAAAAGACGTGACAGATCTTTTTTTTTTTTTTTTCCTTTTTGTCTTTTTTTCGTGTCCGGCAATGTATCGCAACCCTCAGTGTCATGCCCGTACCGGACCGGGACCGGCAACGGGATCGCAACCCTCGGTGTTGCGCCCGCACCTCGCTCAGCCAGTGAGCGGCTGGTCTGTATGTGGGATCCAAACCCTCGGCGGGAGCGCCACCGCGCTCCCAAGCGGCACACTGTAGCAGTGCGCCACCGGGCCGGCCCCAGACGTGACAGATCTTGAAAGAACTTAGCTACTGAGAGATACAGATACAGAGACAATTATGAAGCTAGGTGATGTGTATGATAAGAGAGGTAGACTATGGAGCCCAGAGGAAGGAGCTTGGAGTAGAGACAGGAGGGGTTCACATGAGAGCAAAGCTAGTAGCCCCTAATGTCCCCTGCGTGTGGCCTAAGGGTCAGGTCCTCTTCCAAGAACTTCACATGTTTAGCTCATTTAATCCTCATACAACCCCATGAAGTAAGCATAGAAGTATCTGCAGTTTAAGGATGAGGAAACCGAAGCACAGGATTAAGCAATTTGGCAAAAGTCCCACAGCGGGTAAGTGAGGATTTGAACCGAGGCAGCTGTTCTAGAATCCATAATCCTAGCCCATGTCCTGTGCACTGAAAGATAAATAGAAGACACAAGAGGAATAATGTTTGAGGAGGGCAGGACTCTGGCTGTTATGGCTGAATGTGTGCTCTTTCCCCAGATTCATCCGTCGAAGTTTTGACCCCCAGTGTGATGGTGTTAAGACGTGGGGCCTTTGGGAGGTGATTGGTGGAGGCCTCATGAGTGGGATCAGTGCCCTTATAAACTTGACCCCAGCAGGAGGACACAATGAGAAGTTGCCATATGCCACCTGGAGGAGGGTCCTCACCAGAGCCCGACCATGCTACACCCTGACCTCAGACTTCCAGCCTCCAGAACTGTGAGAAGTAAATTTCTGTTGTTTAAACCTCCCAGTCCATGGCAT
Organism: Galeopterus variegatus; assembly: GCF_000696425.1. Taxonomy (NCBI): domain Eukaryota; kingdom Metazoa; phylum Chordata; class Mammalia; order Dermoptera; family Cynocephalidae; genus Galeopterus; species Galeopterus variegatus. Next base: position 6,649 of record NW_007736766.1, read on the forward strand.
CATGTTATAGAGCTGAGGTGACTAGGGCAACAGAAGGGTTGTTTAATATTTAAGACAACGTGGGAGCAGGAGGGAGGCTGGGCAGCTCCTAGGACAGGGACGTCCAGGATGATGCCTGAGGGGACGGAGGTGACAAAGACCAGCCCTGCCTCTTCCTGCCTTTATTACCAACATGCGACTGGTTCAGATGCTGCTGCAGGCACTGAGCTGGGCCCTGGAAATACAAAGAAAAATGAAACATAACCACTATTCTTAAAGAGCTCACATTTCAAGGGTGAGACAAACCAAAAATGTGTTTCAATACCATGTAGTGATAACTGTGTCAAGTATAGAAGGTGCTGTGGGAGCTCAACAGAAGAAGCTGCTATGTCCAAAGCAGTGAGAGAGATTGCACAGAAGAAATGACAGACATGAATGACTGAATGGTAATTTAGAAGTGGCCAAGGAAAAGGCTCAGGGAGGGAGATATTGAAGTCCCACGAAGAGTGAAAGCAATCACAGAGAGAGAAACATTCTTCATGGAATGGCCAGGGTTGATTGTGCCATCATGAAGAAACAGGAGGAGCTAAGCTGTGAATTTGTTCTAGATTCTTATCCTAAGAGGCAACCGGGGAGCCAGCAGAAGCTTTGATCCAGGAAGCAGAACATGATCATATTTGGATGCAGGGATATAACCAGAGGCAGAGTGAGGGATGGATTAAAGAAGAAGGAGCTATTGACAGGAAGGTCAGCTCAGCTGGGGGTTGTTGCAATGACCCCCCAAGAGAACAGAAGGCCTGTACCAGAGCAGTGATGGTCTGAGGAAGAAACGTGGACAGACCCAAGAGGCACAAATGAGGTAGAGATCCAGGATTTTAGACCAAGAATAGGCCAGGAAGGGAGAGTTTTTGAGGATTATCTTAAGGTTCTAATCTGGGAGGGAGGGTTAGATGTCCATTAACAGGGAGAGAAAATTCCTGAATGGGTATGCTTGTGACCTGTTGAGCCTCAGGAATCTACAAGGCAGCCAGATGAATATTACAGCAGACTCTGTCATTGCTGAGGCAAAATAGTATCATCACTGTGATCTCCTAACACCTTATTTTCAATGCCAAATAGTTTCACTGTAAAGACATCAGCAATGGCTAGTAGGGATTAGGCAATGGAATAAGTTTCTTGAACTTTATAGGTGGAAAAGCAATAATTGCGGTGTACTTTGAGTTCAGTTAGGAAGGACTGAGTTCATGAGGAATCTGGGTCTAAATCAGTTGCTTTAGTTACCACACGGTTAATTAGTAGCAGAGCTAGGACATGACCACCTCTGTCTACTTTTACCTGTAGAGAGAGGTGATCCCCATGAGACTGCAAACCCACTGAGGTCAAAACTGTGATTCTGTGATCCCGATGCTTAGCACGACACCTAGTATATAACAACATTGGATAACTATTTGTGGAATGAATGAATGAACGCCACACATCTAACATTCTGGAATTCTTTATTAAATAACATGACCACATTCCTGAGTAAATATTTTCATGAAGATGAAAAATTAAAGACACTAGTCAGGCAGGTATTACTTTATGTGAAATTGGGAGAGTGGGTAGGTTCCATTAGCAAAAATAACACGTGGAGTATGAACGTTTCAAAGAGGAGTATATAAAAAAAAGATATTTCCACGTAATCTAATTAATTTCCCAAACTGCTGGCAGGAAGATCCTTTCTCGAATCCCACCTGAACAAGCATTTTCATTGCTTGCTTTCCAAGGGTGTGTCTACACACCAACTCTTATCACCTTGTCTGTCTGCCTCTATTTTATTGTATGACATTTTCATTGAGCTATTGAAATTGGATGTGTCAGACACATTAAAAGCACTGGCAGTTGTGGCAAGTTAGTTGATATATCTTAAAATAAACCAAGAGGGCCACGTAGATGTCAGGGGAATAAATTGCTCGGTTTAGCAACAAGTGATTTATTTATCTACTGTAGACAGGGTCCGAGGGAGTGCCAAGCTGCATACATTTTGACTGGGAAAAGCTGAGCTATTTTCTCAGAAATCTCTCTTGTGGGATCAAAATAAGAGCAGGAAGAGTTTATGAGGAGATTAATTAAATTCTTGGTTTAGGAATGACCCCAAGGAATGAATTTTATTTCCCATGTGCCACAAAATTGACCTCGTAGTGTTTCTGAAGGTGAGACACGTTCTGGAAGCATCAGGTATTAGCAATGACCCTGACTTCATGTGTTTCACTTAAATTGCAGCAGCAGCATTTCTCCCTAGCTTGCCTTTAAGGGCAAAAGCGTGATGTTTCCAACAGTGGGTAAGGAAAGCATAAGTCTGGGATTTCAATCTTTCTTCCTCTCACCATTCAACCTTGGTTAGTGACTGCTAGATCTAAGGGAATCAATAAATGTGAATTGATTGAAATCTAAAGTTGCAGAAGGACAGCACAGCAGTTAAAGCACATGCGCTGGAAACAGAAGGCCCCGATTTGCATCCTGATTCTGCCACTTAATCACCGTGTAACTGTGAACCAGTTTCTGACCTTTCTGTGCCTCATTTTTCTCATCTGTAGATGAAGACGGTAACAGTACCACATGTAATTGATGTGACGTTAAATGAGTAACCACGATCGCAGAAAGGTGCCATCTGCAGTGGTCCCGTCTCTTATTTGCTTCATCAATCATTCCTTCGCTATTGGTTCATTCCCCTTAGTACACAAATGCTGTAAAAACTCCCTTTAAAAAGAATTCTTGAGCTACACTCTCTGCTATGGGTTGAATGGTCTCCAAATGTTCATGGATTGAAAACTTAATCCCCACCATAACAAGGTTAAGAGGGTGGGAAAGCCGATTACGATATTTGAAATGTGAGCATTTAAGGGTTGATTAGATTGTGAGGACTGTGCCCTCCCGAATGGATTAATCCATTGATAGGCTAATGGGTGGTCACTGGTGTGGTTCTGTTGGTGTCAAAAGGAGAGCAAGTGAGAAGGCTCTCTTGCTCAGCCCGTTCTCACCAGGTGACACCCTGTGTTGCTGTACAAGGACCTTACCAGATATGTTCCTGGGACATTCTGTTGGTGTCAAAAGGAGAGCAAGTGAGAAGGCTCTCTTGCTCAGCCTGTTCTCACCAGGTGACACCCTGTGTTGCTGTACAAGGACCTTACCAGATATGTTCCTGGGACTTTAGACTTCCCAGCCTCCAAAACTGTAAGAAATAAATTTTGTTTCTTTATAAATTACCCAGTTTCAGGTATTTTCTTATGAGCAGCAGAAATGGACTAATACATCCTCCTTCAGTTTTGACCTTATTCCTTTGTTCTTATTTACATAAAAACTCCTGGGGAAATTTTGTGTGTTTGCTCTTTGATCCACTCCAGTCAGACTTTTATCCCTACTGTTCAAATAAAACTGTTCATCAAAATCACCGGTGACCTCCATCTTGCCTAATCTAAAAGTCAATTCTTGCCTCTCATGAGACTCAACTTTGCAGTAGCATTTGACCATTTTCGACTCCCTCATTCTTGAAACACGACTCTTGGTTTTCGGCTGACTCCACTATTCACTCTTTCTTAGTCTCCTTTGCAGGGACCTCCTTACTGGAGTGCTCCAGGGTCCAGTGTGTAGAATTCTTCCCTTCTTATTCTATGCTTCCTTGAAGATTTCATCCAGTTAACTCTAGCTATAGATACTTAGATACATGGCAATGACTCCCAAATACCCCCAGCTCCAACTGGAATTCCTTGAACTCTGACTCATTTTTCATATCACCACTTAGAAAAATAATAGGTCTCTCAATCTTAATACAATAAGTCCTCATTATTCACAGATTCCATATTTGCAAATTTGCCTACTCACTGAAATTTTGACCCAGATCAGTACTCACAGTGGTTGCAGAGAAGGGGCTCCACCTTCATGTTTCAGCATATTTTTCACAATCTACTTAATGCCATGTTTTTTACATTTTTTTGTGCTTTCAGTTGGTGATGTTGCTGTTTAAAATAGCACTTAAGTACTGTGCTGAAGTGCTGCCTAGTGTTCATAAGTACAAGAAGGCTGTGATGTGACTTTCAGAGAAAATCTGTGTGTTAGGTAAGCTTCATTCAGGCATGAGTTAGAGTGCTGTCAGGCATGAGGTCAATGTTAATGAATCAACAACATATATTAAATAATGTGTCTTTAAACAGAAAAACACATAAAACAAGATCACGTGTTGATTGGTTGACAAAAATGTTGTGACCAGAGGCTCTCAGGAACCTAACCCTGTACTTTCCCTAGGAACAATGGTTCAGTATTAGCTAATTATGACTTTTTAAAAACATAACTACTACAAACAAGGAGAATAAACTGTATATTCGCAACATAACTGTGAATTCCTTCTACACATTCTTACTTATCTCAGAAATTAGCTTTATTCTTCTAGTTGCTTAGGCCGATGACCTTGAAGTTATCACTTGCTCGTATTTTCCTGTCATATCCCACATGCAATGTATCAGCTAGCCCTGTTACATCTTCCTTTGAACGTGCACCTTCTCTCTTTCAAGCCTGGTCCCAGGCACCAAGCCTTGATCATGGCAATTGCATCCTAATTGGTTACCTGCTCTGTCCTTGACTGTGCCCACCTCTAACACACATGTAAGTCAGGTCATGTCGTCCCTCTGATGAGACCCTTCCATGGCTTCTCATCTATTTGGAGTGAAGACCAGAGTCCTCACCAAGGCCTTCAGCTACCCCATCGTCTTGGCTGATCTTCTAACACGTCACCCCATGCTGTCACCTCACAGCCTCTCATTTGCTTTTTACTTCACACATTTAATCCTGTGAGGATTCAAGTGGCTCTCTTCCTCCATGCCTTTGGGTCTCTGCTCACGTGCCAGCTATGAGAGGAAGCTCTGCTAGTCACTCCCTATAAAATCGCACCTCTTTCATTCTCTGTCCTCTTACCCAGCCTTATTTTTCTTCATATCAATTATCATCTAATATTGTAAATCTGCTTATTGTTTACTCTCAATAGAATGTAAGCTTTTGAAGGCAAAGACTTTACCTGTTTTGTTCCCTGCTGTTTCCCCAGTGGCTGAAGCAGTACCAGACACACAGTAGCTGCTCAATAAAATTTATGATGCTGGTGATCCATACTTTAGTTTCTTTTATGTGAGGTGGAGATATTACTCCTATTTTACACTGTGACTTATCCGTAACAATGTTAAAATATACTTCAGTCTGCCTTCCCTGGTCACTTGGCATGCCCCTGGTCCATCTTCACACGTCTGCTCAGGGCAGGCAGGTGTTCACTGTTGACCTAAGTGAAGCAATGACACGCCACCTCCCAAAGCAGACACCAGGAAGGTTGAGATGACCCACTGCCCCCCGCCCCCCAGCTTTCGTAAGGGCGATTAAGAATGGCTCTGTTGTTTTCAAAAATGTCATCTTGAAAGCTCTGTATATAATGTGCTCATTTGCTTCGATTGTTTCATAAATTACCTGTGTCCTTCTCAATATGGATTATGGAGGAGACAACTTTCTTCTCAAAGGAAGATGTGCAATTTAGAGATTTTTCTTCCCAGGAAGGATGCACTGCAGTGAGATCACCATCCAGCCAACCGTGATGTTGCAACTCAAGATATTCATGTAAGTTAAATGCTTAAAAAGTAAACTGCGTGATTCCCAGCTGTTAGAGCTCCTTACTGAGGATGTTTGCTTAACCTTGAAAAGAAGGTTTCCCTCAGAATGTAGTTCCTGATGAACAGGATCAGGTGTTGCTTCATAGATATTAGGTAGATATAGAGTAAACCATGGGTTTATATAAGGGAGTTGGCTGCTTAGGCAAACTCACTCCTCACATTTGGTCAGCAAGCCAGGATTTTAGGGAAGAGTCAAGGCTGGAAGCCACGTGCATTGAGGATCTAAGAAACCACCCACAGTCATCATTCTTCCAGGCTCAGCCTCCTCAAAGAAATATCCCACTCTGTTCCCAGGCCAGAGAGCCCCCAGGGTTGGAATTGCTCAAGCTTCAGTTCACAGATGTGTCACTGTGTTCATTTCTCCATAGGTATGCATGCAGGTTGTCCCCATACACGGTAGACCGTCCAAGTTAACAGAGACTCGGGGAATTTCAGAACTGATTTTTATGGCAAAAAGAATACATGTTCATTGTGAAAAAATTGGAACATACAGGCAAGCACCATAAATTTAAAATGGAACTCACAATTCCAAAACCCAGAGATGAACACTGTTAACAATTTATTCTATCTCTTTCCAGGCTTTTGTCTATATGTGTGGGAGTTCATATAGTTTTAAATAAATTGGATTACTCTAACAATGTTGTTTTATAGTCCTTTTCTATATGTGATTCTATGGTGGACATTTTCCCAGGCCATTAATTATTTTGCCCTAGTAATTTTTTTAATGGCTAGCAACATTCTAATATATAGATGTACCACAGTTTATTGGATAATGCTTTTCAATTTAACATTTAGATAATTTTTAGTTTTTCATTATTAATGATCTCACTGTGATGAGTGTGATTGAACACAAATATTTGTGTGCATCTCTGATTATATTCTAAGAAAAAATTCATTCAAGTGAAATCATACAATCAAAATGTATGAATATTTTTAAGGCTTCAAAAAGGTTTTGCTAACTTACACTCCTACCCACAGAACATTAAAGGGGCCCTTTCCAAAAGGTGGCTTTTAGGTAAGGCTGCTCTGGTGGCCACTCCTAGGGTCACCTGCCCTGCTAACGCTAACCTGCATCCCCAGAAGCTGCCCCAGGGTAGCTGTATGCAGAAGGCTGCCTTTGCACCTCAGGGTCTTCCTGCTCCAACATTTACTCTTCTCTCCCCCTGGGCCAGCTGAAGCATGTGGAGGTCAGGTGATATGCGACTAACCTGCATCCCCAGAAGCTGCCCCAGGGTAGCTGTATGCAGAAGGCTGCCTTTGCACCTCAGGGTCTTCCTGCACCAACATTTACTCTTCTCTCCCCCTGGGCCAGCTGAAGCATGTGGAGGTCAGGTGATATGCGTGGGGTCATGCGGCCAGCAGTGACTCAGCCAGACCCACTCCAGCTGCTGAACCTTGCTCTGATCACAAGACTGGGAGCTCTCACTTCCTTGAGGCCCATTATTCCCAAATAATTAGAAGAGGCCACTTGCATTTGAGTTTGCAGATATTACATTTTTGGAACGGGTGGTTCAGCCCCATGACTTTGTTAATTGCTAAATGCTGTATAATCTTGCCTTCCTTTCCGTTTTTGGAATCAGCCAGAGAATAATTTGTAGAGCTCCCCTGTACTGTATAATTTGCAACGAAGCTTTGTGAAGAGTGTGTCCAGGTACCCACTTGAGACTGGCAGACTCAAAGACATAACTGTTGAATTGGATCAAAACAATCCTGGTATGTCTGGTTCATTATGACTCAGATATAAAACCCGAGCTTCCTGGGAAGGTACTAGAATACTCTCATCAACATAAGAAAACCCCTGATGCCAAAGATAGACCAACTCTCGGGGCCTCTTGTATACTTCATCCATAAGTCAGTAAGCCAAGTTAAATTCAGGTGAGCCACAGTCAAGTCAACCTCACAAGACAGTCTCCTCTGGTGTCTGAGCCAGCATGGGGGATGACTGCAGCTCTTCCACAGTGGGTCTGTGCTTCCAGTGGTACACATCCCCAGATTACTTCTGGAATGGTGCCAATAAGTTCAAGGTCCTCCGTGGACTTTGTGCTTTGTTCTGATACTTAGCCATAGACTGTGGGAATTGAAGCCCAGATGCCCTCTGAGGTTTCGGCACCATTTGCGCAAGGATTAAAAGAAAGTGGAAGGGTATCAACCTGTCCACTCAGATGGGAGATGACTCCTGAATCTTTCTCTAGGAGGATACATCAGTTACATCCTCTGTTAGGCATTCACTGAGAAGCCCAAAATATAAAAATTAAACAAAGAAACACCCTGAAGAGACACATGCTTATAGCATAAATGTTATGTAATTTATCTGCATATAGATATAGATATAGATATACAGACACATAACCTAGGTGATTCCCAAACTGGGATTCAGGTGGGTGTTTATAGAACTGGGGCTTTGGTACCTATTTGTATGAGGTTGTGTTTCAAGAAGGCTTTTGGTTGTTAGCTGAAAGATGGTGATGGAATTTGGTGAGGAGGCCCTGGCACAGAGAACAAAGCGGGAATGAAGGAAGAGGACAGTGAAAGGATGGTGTGGTGTTTGGTTCTTATAAGTACTTTGAGAGTGCTTTTGAGCTCAGAGGGAAAAAAGGATGGCAGCCACCTGTCCTGGGACTCAGCACTGCTCTGATGCTCTGAAGATCAGCAGATCTGAGAGCCTTGCACGTGCACTGTTACCATGGACACTGGCAATGCTCATGACAGGTCCCGACAGCAATGGTAAGACTGAGGCTCCTTCACAAGGAGCTGTGAATAGAAGACACGGAGGAGGGAGAAAGGGAGCAAGACAAAGAACAGGGCAAACACCATGTGTGACTGTAGTCAGTAGCCTGACTCACGAGTTTCTTCCTATGGGAGAACTTTGGGAATGCCCAGAAATACTTGGGTTGGGGAGACTTTCCAAAGGGCTAGATGGCAGGTGAGGGCCAGCGCAGGAATCCCAGTGTAAGTGCTAATGTATTTATCACACCAAAGTCCCCTGTTTTAATGTGCTGACCTTTATTGCTTGGCATTTAGGTAGTTTCCATTTTTTCATTGCTAAAAATAACACAGTGAGAAACATCCCTGAACATAACTTTTTATGTGTAGCTCTGATTAAGTTCATATACATAAATCAATGCATGTAATATTGTGCTTATCCACTTAAAATCAAATGTTGAATTAAAAGTGATATTTAATAGTATTCACATGTCAGTACACAATTCGATGACTTCTTTTTTTTATTATCTTAAATTTTATTGCAATTCTAGCTGATAAAATCATTCCAAAACATGTAGCTTGGCAGAGCCCATGTTATTTTTTTATAGTAATTATTCCAAGCACCAATTTCATAATATAGTAAGATTATAATGAATTAATTGTACTGAAGAAGAGCAGAAGAGGAGTGGGAAGTCAGTCAGGGAAGAGAAGGAAACCAATAAATGGTGAGTTATTAGAGAGATTATCCCTGTGGGCAGCAAAGGCTCAATGGCATTTGGGAACTCTGGGGGACAGTGTCAAACTGATAGCAGAGGAAGCTGGGGTACTTATTAACCTACTGCCCATTTGTCATTGTTTTGTTTTTCTTTTTTTTTTTTATGGTGGTAAGAACAGTTAACATGAGATCTACACTTTTAACAGATATTAAATGTAAAGTACAGTAATGTTAACTATAGGCAAAAGGTTGTACAAACAGATCTCTAGAATTTATTCATCTAGTATAATTGAAATTTTGTGCCCATTTGTTAGCAGCTGCCCAATTCCCTCTCCCCGCAGACCCTGGAAACCACCATTTTACTCTCTGCTTTTATGACTATTTTAGATACTTCGTACAAGTGGAATAATGCAGTACCTATTCTGTGATTGCTTATTTCTTTCAGCATATTGTCCTCAAGGTTTATCCATGTCACATATTGCATTATTTCTTTCTTTTCTTTTTAAGGCTAAATATTATTCTATTATATGTATACACCACATTTTTTTATCCATTCATCCACCAATGGGCATATAGGCTGTTTGTACATCTTGGCTATTACAAGTAGTGCTGAGATGAACATAGGGGCAGTAACATCTCTTTGACATCCTGATTTCATTTTTTTTTTTTAGAAAAATACCCAAGTGGGGTTGCTGAGTATTGTGGTAGTTTTATTTCTAACTTTTTGAGGAAGCTCCATACTGTCATTTTCCATAGCAGCCACACCATTTTGTTCCCACAGTGTACAAGGCTTCCAATTTCTCTACATTCTTCTCAACACTTGTCAGATTTTTTTTTTTAAATTATGGTCACCCTAACAGGCGTGACGTGATATCTCATGGGTTTTTTTTTTTTTTTTTTTTGCTTGAAAAGCAAATTATTTATTTTTTTACTTTAATGTATTGATATACAATGTAGTTGGTTTTCCTGTCCCTTTACCAATTCCTCCTCTTCCCCCCCCTTGCTCTCCCCCTCCCCCATCAACATTATATCTGTTCACTTGTCTTAAGTTGAAGGAGTTGTTGTGATTGTTGTGTCTTCTTTTTGTTCCCCCCTCCATTTATTTGTTTATTTTTTTTTATTAGCTCCCACAAATACGTGAGAACATGTGGTATTTCTCTTTCTGTGCCTGGCTTATTTCACTTAATATATTTTTCTCTAAGTCCCTCCATGTTGCTGCAAATGGTAGTATTTCATTTTTTTTTTTTATATGGCAGAGTAGTATTCCATTGTGTAGATATACCACATTTTCCTTATCCACTTACCCGATGATGGACATTTAGGATGGTGCCAACTCTTGGCCCACGGTAAACAGAGCTGCAATGAACATGGGAGTACAGGTATCCCTTCAACATGATGATTTCCATTCCTCTGGGTATATTCCTAGCAATAGAATATCTGGGTCATACAGTAGATCTATCTGCAATTGTTTGAGGAACCTCCATACCATTTTCCATAGAGGCTGCACCATTTTGCATTCCCACCAACAATGTGTGAGAGTTCCTTTTTCTCTGCAACCTCGCCAGCATTTATCATTCAGAGTCTTTTGGATATTAGCCATCCTAACTGGGTGAGATGGTATCTCTAAGTGGTTTCGATTTGCATTTTTCAAATGCTGAATGATGTTAAGCATTTTTTCACATGTCTTGGCCATTCATATATCTTCCTTTAAGAAATACCTATTCAGCTCCTTTGCCCATTTTTTAATTGGGTGACTTGTTTTTTTGCTGAGTTGTTTGAGTTCCTTGCATATTCTGGATATTAATCTTTTGTCAGATGTATATTTTGCCAATATTTTCTCCCACTCTGTTGGTTGTCTTTTCACTCTGTTAATGGTTTCTTTTGCTATGTAGAAGCTTTTTAGTTTGATATAATCTCATTGTTTACTTTTCCTTTGGTTGCCTGTGCTTTCTGGGGTCATATTCATAAGGTCTGTATCCAAACCTACTTCCTGGAGTGTTTCCTCTATGTTTTTTAAAGGAGTTTTATTGTTTCAGTACATATATTTAGTTTTGTAATCAAGTTTAAGTTGATTTTGGTATATGGTGAGAGGTAAGGTCTAATTTCATTCTCCTACATAGGAATGAGGTGAAAAACCTCTTCAGTGAGAACCACAAACCACTGTTGAGAGAAATTAAAGAGGACACAAGAAGATGGAAAGATATCTCATGCCCTTGGATTAGAAGAATTAACATTGTGAAAATGTCCATACTACCCAAAGTGATCTACAGATCCAATGCAATCCCCATCAAAATTTCAATGACATTTTTCTCAGAAATGGAAAAAACAATCCTAACATTCATATGGAATAACAAAAGACCACAAATAGCCAAAGCAATCCTGAGCAAAATAAATAAATAAAGCCAGAGGCATAACACTATCTGACTTTGAACTGTACTACAAAGCTATAGTAACAAAAACAGTATGGTACTGGCATAAAAACAGACACACAGACCAATGGAATGGAATAGAGAATCCAGAAATCAGCCCATACACCTACAGCCATCTGATCTTTGATGAAGACACAAGGACTACATACTGGGGAAGAGACTGCCTCTTCAATAAATGGTGCTGGGAAAATTGGTCTCATAGTTTTGATTTGCATTTCTCTGATGATTGAGCATTTTTCATATACTTATTGGTCATTTGTATGTCTGCATAGGAGAAATATCTATTCGAGTCTTTTGCCCAATTTTTTAAGAAAGTTATTAGGGGTTTTTGGTTTTTGTTTGTTTTTGTTTGTTTGTTTTTTTGTTTTTCCTATGAGTTGTAGGAGTTTCTTATACAGTTTGGAATATAATCCCTTACATCGTAAGATACGTGGTTTGCAAACATTTTCTCCCATTTCATAGATTGTCTTTTCACTCTATTGATTTTTTTTCCTTTGCTGGTAGAAGCTTTTAGCTTGATGTAATCCCATTTGTCTGTTTTTGCTTTGTTGTCTGTGCTTTTGGTGTCATATCCAGGAAATAATTATCAAGACCAATGTCATGAAACTTTTCCTCTATGTTTTCTTTTAGGGGTTTTACAGTTTTAGGTCTTACCTTTAAGTCTTTAATCCATTCTGTTTGATTTCGGTATATGGCATAAGATAAAGGTCCAGTTTCATTATTTTGCATGTGGATACCCAGTTTTCTCAAAACCATTTGTTGAACAGACTGTCCTTTTCCCTCTGTGTATTGCAGGCACCCTTACTGAAGAGCACTTGATCATATATGTGTGGGTTTATTTCTGGGCTTTCAGTCTTGTTCCATTGGTCTAGGTGACTGTCCTTATGCAACTACTATACTGTTTTGATTACTGTAATTTAGTGATATATTTTAAAATTAGAAAGTGCAATGCTTTCAGCTTTGTTCTTTTTCAAGCTTGCTTTGGCTACTCAAAGTCTTTTGTGGTTCCATATAAATGGTAGAATTGTTTTTTCTGTTTCTGTAGAAAATATCATCGGGATTTTTGATAGGGATTACATTAAATCTGTAGATCGCTTTGGCTAGTATAGACATTTTAACAATATTAAGTCTTCCAATCTATGAACAAAGGATGTCTTTCCATTTGCTTGTGTCTTCTTCAATTTCTCACATCAATGGTTGGTGATTTTCAGTGTGCATGTATGAGAGTACTTCAAAAAGCTCATGGAAAAAATGGAATTAAAAGATAATACAAATCTTTCCATGAACTTTTTTTTTTTTCCTTTTTGTCTTTTTTTTCATGACCGGCAATAGATCGCAACCCTCAGTGTTGTGCCCGTACCGGACCGGGACCGGCAACGGGATCGCAACCCTCAGTGTTGCGCCCGCACCTCGCTCAGCCAGTGAGCGGCCGGTCTGTATGTGGGATCCGAACAACGGGATCGCAACCCTCGGTGTTGCGCCTGCACCTCGCTCAGCCAGTGAGCGGCCGGTCTGTATGTGGGATCCGAACAACGGGATCGCAACCCTCGGTGTTGCGCCTGCACCTCGCTCAGCCAGTGAGCGGCCGGTCTGTATGTGGGATCCGAACCCTCGGCGGGAGCGCCGCTGCGCTCCCAAGCGGCGCACTGTAGCAGTGCGCCACCGGGCCGGCCCTTTCCACGAACTTTTTGAAGACTCCTCATATATTAGATCATGTCATGTGAAAACAGGGATGATTTTACTTCTTCCTTTCTGTTTTCAGTGACTTTTATTTCTTTTTTTTTCTTTTCTTTTCTTTTTTTCCTAATTGCTGTAACTAGGACTTTTTGTACTATGTTGAATAGAAGGAGCAATGGGCATCCTTGCCTTTTTCTGATATTACTGGAAAAGCTTTCAGTTTTTTACCGTTAGTATGACATTAACTGTGAGATTTTCATATACAGACTTTACTATGTTGAGGTAATTTCTAAATTGTCGAGAGTTTTTATTATGAAAGGGTATTGAATTTTATCAAATGCTTTTTCTGTATCAGTTGAGATGATCATGAGATTTTTATTCTCCATTCTGTTAATATAGTGTAACACATTAATTGATTTTTGTATATTGAATCATCCTTGCTTTCCAGGGATAAATCTTACTTGGTCATGGTAAGACCTTTTTAATATGCTGTTATATTTGTTTGCTACTATTTTGTTGAAGATTTTTACATTTATGTTTGTCAGGAATATAAGTCTGTAGTTTTGTTATTTTTTTCTCATAGTATCATCTGACTTTAGTATGAGTTTGAAAGTATTCATGTCTGGGCCAGCCCGGTGGCGCACTTGATAGAGTGCAGCGCTTGGGAGCGCGGCGGCGCTCCCGCTGAGGGTTCGGATCCCATATAGAGACCGGTCCGCTCACTGATTGAGCGCGGTGCGGGCGCAACACCGAGGGTTGCGATCCCGTTGCCGGTCACGGTACGGGAATGACACTGAGGGTTGCGATCCCATTACCGGTCACAAAAAAAGACAAAAAGGAAAAAAAAAAAAAAGAAAGTATTCATGTCTCTATGACTTTTTGGAAAAGATTAAGAAGTTTTGACAATTTTTCTTTAAATGTTTTGTAGAATTCACCAGTGAAGCCATTTGGTCCTGGGCTTTTCTTTTGGGGGATGTGTTTGGCAACTGATTTAATCTCCTTACTAGTTACAAGTCTATTAAGACTTTCTATTTCTTCATGAGACAGTCTTAGTAGGTTATATGTTTCTAGGAATTTATCTATTTCTTCTAGATTATTCAGTTTGTTGGTGTTCATAGTAGTCTGTTATAATCCTTTTTATTTCTGTGACATCAGTTGTAATGTTTTTCTCTTTCATTTCTGATTTTTTTTTGAGTTGTCTCTCTTTTCTTTTTTTCTAAAGGTTTCCAGCTAAAGGTTTGTCAATTTATTTTTATCTTTTCCAAAAACCAACTCTTAGTTTTATTTATTTTTCTGTTGTTTTTCTATTCTCTATGTGGTTTGTTTCTGCTTTAATCTTTATTATTTCCTTCCTTCCACTAAATTGGTGTTTAGTTTGTTATTCTTTCTTTGTAGTGTAAAGTTAGGTTGTTTATTTGAGATTATTCTTTTTTAACGTAGGAATTTATCACTGTAATCTTCCCTTTTCGTACTGCTTTTGCTGCATCACATTAGTTTAGGTATGTTGTGTTTTCAGTTTTGTTTGTATTAAGATATTTTCTAATTTCCTGTTTGATTTCCTCTTTGACTATTCAGTTTTTCAAAAGTTTGCTATTTAATTTCCACGTATTTGCAAATTTTCTAGTTTTCTTTCTGCTATTGATTTTTAGTTTCATTCCATGTGGTTAGAAAAGATAAATGGCATGATTTCAATCTTCTTAAATCTGTTAAGACTTGTTTTGTGACCTAACATCTGAGGTATCCTGGACAATGATCTGTGTGCACTTGGGAAGAATGTTCATTCTCTATTGTTGGGTTGAATGTTCTATATACATCTATAGGTCCATTGGTTTCTACTGTTGTTCAAGTCTGCTGTTTCTTTGTTAATTTTCTGTCTGGCTATTTTATCCATTGTTAAAAGTGGGGTATTGATACCTCCTACTATTTTTGTGTTGCTATCTTACTAGTTAAGGACTTTTGACATATATATATATACCCATTTGACAATCTTCCCATTTAAGATGTAGAATATATTCATCTCTCTCTAAAAATTCCATTTACAATCTCCTGTCCCCTCCCTCAAGCTCCCAAACAATCTCTGATCTGATTTCTATCACCATAGGTTTGTTTTGCCAATTCTAGAACTTCATAGAAATAGAATCATACAGTGTACAGTATTTTGTATCTGGATTATTTTACTTAGGATAATGTATGTGAGATTTATCCATGCTGTTGTATGTATCAGTAGTTCCTTTCTAATGCTAAGAATTTCATTTTAAGGAAATGCCTCAATTTGTTTATTCATTTATCTGTAGATGGTGATTTTTGCTGTTTTCTAAGCTTTTACAAATAAAGCTGCTATGAATGTTTATCTACAAGTCTTTTTTGTAGACACGTACTTTTTTTTTTTTCTCTCTTGAGTAGATACCTAAGAATAGAATTTCTTGGTAGTTCAGTAGGTTTATGTTAACATTTATATTTACAAACTGTTTTCCAAAGTTGCTCTACTATTTTGCGTTGTCATCAATGAGTGCCAGTTCTACATTCTCACCAACATTTGGAATTTTTACTTCTTTTACGTTTAACCATTCTAATGGGTATGAGATATCATTGTGGTATTAATTTTCATTTCTCCAATAACTAATGATGTTGAACATCTTTTCATGTCCTTACTGGCCATTTTTAGCTCTTCTGTTGTGAACTCTTTGTTCACATTTTTCCCATTTTTATTTTTGTTGCTTGTCTTCTTACTTACTGTTGAGTTGTAAGAGTTTTTTATATACTGTGGATATAAGTTCTTTTCCAGAGATGTGTATTGAAAATATTTTCTCCTAGTTTGTGGCTTGCCTTTTATTTTCTTTCTTCAAAGAGCAGAGGGTTTTAATTTTATAAAGTCCAATTTATAATTTTTTCTTGTACAGCTAATAAATAATGAGTAGAAAGCAAAAGCAAACAATTGTTTCTTTCAAAAGCTTAACTATAAAACGACTTATCTTAAACCAGAGCTTTGAGGTTTAGAAAAAGGGTCAAAGGTACTAAGTAACCATTTTCCAAAGCAGAAGGTGGCACAGTCATAGCCAGGTGTTGTATACATGCTGTCATGCATTTGTAGCCTTGAGAAGGACCCTCTGGAAGGTTTGTTTAGTATTTTTTTCCTGTCTGTGGACTCCATCAGAGGAGGGGATTTGAAATCCATCCTTCTTCAGGAGTGTGCTCCCAGGTAACTGAGGCTGTAGGACAGCAAAGTAACTACAGATTAAAAAATAATTTTGTTGATATTTATTTAAAAATGCAGTTGAATAGCAGTGTTGAAAATAATGTAGAAAAATGTAGAAAAGTGGTCTTCTAACTTTTTTGTGTTGGACAGAAGCTTGGTGCTCATCTAGGCCTCACTAATGCACAGGCAGATTAAGGACAGACAGTGTAAAGGATGCCACAAGCTCTGCTGGTCACAAATATCATCAGTCTCTATCCTTGATGTTAGAAGGCCTGTATTTAAATACAGCTTTCTTTGACTTTTAGCAAGTAAATTATGCTTGCACGGTTCTGTTTTCTCCTTTATAAAGTAGGGATGCTACCTTTCATGGTTGTTGTAATCATTAAATGATATAAACAGCAACTTATGTTATCTACACAGGGTAGATACTCAATAGATGCATGTTGATTTTGAATGAGTTGGATATTCAAGGTTGCTGTTTAAACCAAAGTATTCTATCAAGCTACCACAGGCCATTAGCACCTTATTTCAAGGTAGCTTTTCAGACTTATCTGTTTACCTAGCACTGACCCTATGGGAATGCACCACCAGATAGTCACTTTTGATCAGGGAAAAGTCAGTGTCTTCTTATTTCATGTTTAGCCCTTATCTTTTTTTTTTTTTTTTTTTTCCTTTTTGTCTTTTTTCGTGTCCGGCAATGGATCGCAACCCTCAGTGTCGCACCCGTACCGGACCGGGACCGGCAACGGAATCGCAACCCTCAGTGTTGCGGCCGCACCTCGCTCAGCCAGTGAACGGAACCGGTCTGTATGTGGGATCCGAACCCTCGGCGGGAGCGCCGCCATGCTCCCAAGCGGCGCACTGTAGCAGTGCGCCACCGGGCCAGCCCTGCCCTTATCTTTAATCAGTAATAGTTTCAACAGATTTTTCCAAGTTATAACAGGTGGGCCTAGCATTCTGCTAGATACTTTAAATAATTCAGGAACCAGTGCCCATATTCTCCAGTGAGTAAGCTGTATAGACATTAAATAGGGATTCAGGGCCAAAATGATTGATACAGACCATGAATATTTTAGGAATTCAAAAAGAAGAGATATCACTAATAATGGAGCTGCCCATGAAGGCCTTGGAAAATAGGCATTAGAAATTTAGTAGTGAGACATGTTGGTCCACACAGAACCCCTCCAGGGCTCAACAATGTGGGATGGTGAGGGGAAACTATTAAAATCTAAAGAACACACAGGAGGACATGGGACTTCCTTGGGTCTTCAAGCCTCTAATAAGTTTCATTTCTAGTGTTTCTTCATGGCTTTTACCCCATGCAGATTTAAAGATCCTCTTGGCTCTAATGAGTTATTTTCTCCAAAAAAAAAGATAGATAAACTTAGTATCAAATGTTATGCTCTACTCTGATATCTCCAGCTATTGTGTGGGTTCTTAAACTTAAAAAATAATATTGTACTATACTATTTTCAAAGTTCTTCTTACCCCACAGCCCTGTTATAAGTAACTTGGTTTGGGGGACTGGAGGTAAGAGAGCAGGGGTGAACAGGTATGACAGGATTTCAACAACAAAGACTTTACTGAACTGAAAATTCCCTCTCTCCTGTGACACTGACCCTGTGCTCTTAGATAAAGCTTATGAGCTTATCTTCCCAAGACTGATTTATTTCCTAAGAGGCTCTGCCATCTCCCAAACCAACCAATTCCTGACAGTTACGTGACCTTCAGTCCCCTAAACACATTGGAACTTTCGTATTGGACACAGCTTAGACTAATAGACTGGACCCCCCACTTCACAGGAGTGCCTACTAAGTACCAAGAGACGCACGGACATCAGCTCCACAAACATCCATCCAGTGGGGTCAAGGCAGGGATTGTAGTGGATTCACTGTGGGAATCATAATGGGGGGTGGGGGATAAGATCATAGGCTTATATCATCTAAAATGATTAAGCGCAAAAGAGGAACAGAGAAAACAGGTGAGGGTGAATGGGAAGGGAGTTCACTAAAGATAAAGACAAAAAGAAACAACAAGAGAATAAAATCTCCTTGTTGGCAATACCCATTCCTCACAGACTGAACTCCCAATTTGCCCAGGTTAGGGTGGCTTTGGGTTGACTGGTCCCTGGTCTGTGAGAAACTTTCTGGTTGGTGGTACAGATCACTTCTCTGGGCATATTGCCTTTTGTTAGAGTCTACCCCCTTGTAGAACCTGAATGGGATTAGAACAGATAGAGAACAGCAGCGTGGGTGAAGGGCAGGGTTGAGATTAACCATGCCTTTGGTTGAGAGATCAGCTTTATCAAAAGGGAAGACATATGGGGAGAAACAATGGAAGAGTCATTCATTAAGCAAATATTTGCAAAGCACCCCCTCCAGGCAGTATTATATGGAAAGGCAGTTGCAGAGAGGGAAAGACTGAAGACACTGAAGGTAGGGGATTTTACCCCAAAAATGGATAGACTAGACTTGACAAGTGAACACATTTCCCTCCAAAACTTAGTAGTAAAGATGAAAGTATGGATATTGAGAAATAAATAATCCCAAGAAAATAATGAAGAGTCACTTAGGAAAACTTGTACTGAACTTTCCCTACCTGTCAGGCAGCTTTCTAAGAGTGGCACAGGGGCTGCGTAATGAAGGAGAGAGGAGAAAGAGACAACCGTGAGTACAACCTAATCCCGACTCTCAAGGAGTCAGGGTCTAATGGGAGAATCGGATACATAAACAAGTAATAAAAGTATAATATTGCAAATGCCATCATAGAAATACAAATCCACTCAGATGTCCCCATCCCACGTGTCAGGGTCCCAGTTTTCCCCAACTAGGGTCCTGATCTTGGCAGAAAGCCCTGCCTTGACTAAGAGCTTAACCATCTTTGAAGTTCCATCACTCTGAGTATCAGGTCCTAAACCCTTTCTGTACTTGCAGTTGCAGGAGATGAGGACTTCTGCGTGCAAATAAGGAGCCCTCTGGCTTTCACACTTTCTCAGCTGTTTGCTGTGTTTCCAATTGTCTCAGCTGTTTGTTGTGTTTCTGCAGAGCATCAATGTCTTTTAGCCATAGCGGTCAAGTGTAGAAATATCATTATCCTTATAGCTGTTATTTTATCCATATGCCTCGAAACTCTAATACATCACACCCTCTAGTGAATTTTTTTCCACCAATATATCTTCCCAATTCACCACTGGTAAAAGTTTAAACACTGGATTAGTGTCTTGTGCCAGGGGCTATCTGGGAGTCACCTTCCACCATCAATGGCATCCTCATGGCCCTCTGGCAGTAAAAACCTCACTGCGTATTTTCTGAGACCACTCTCAGGTCAAGTTCTCTGGAAGATACTAAGACAAATTTTGCGGTCAAGATATTTACTATTGATAAACACCTGTAAAGGAAGGATGAAGAAGCAGGATTACACAGAGAAAACTGAAGATGGTAGGGAACTGAAGAGCTAGGATTTCTTATCAGTAGGATTTCTCCTGCAGTGGGCTGAAACAACCAGGGCTTTACACCCACTATCCTCAGTCATGAATGTGGGCCACTCCTATAAGGATGTGAGATCAGGCAAAGTGACCCTCTGCAGCTGAGGCAGACCCTGAAGTTGCTGACACTGGACATTGTCAGTTGGTCACACTGCCCACACCTAGGCAGCAAGTGATTCCCTGAAGGGGGTTCTGGACAGCTTACTACAAGGCCTGAGCTAAGACAGGTGCAGTAAGGAGATCATAGACAGATGATGATAGATGGATAGACAGATGAATAGATAGGTAGACTGATTGATTGATATAGTGACGTATGGATGCATATATACACAGACATTTATGTACATACAGAGAGAGAGGAGGAGGGGAAGGAAGAGGCAGAGAGTTATGGAATTCCATTTATATCTACTATCAATCAAGAAGGCAAATTAATTGGCAAAGATCAGGATAATGTGGCTGGAGATCTGAGGAAGATGCACCACATGGAAACATTGGCCAGGAGGAATGTTTTAAGTCTTCTGGCAGTATTTTTAAATCATCCTACTGTTGCAGATTGGTTGAAGTTTATTATGTAAATTTGCAGAAAGCCAGTCCCATAAGATTTTGAGTCTTTATTCTACAGTCTCATATTGTCAAGTGTAAGTCCAGAGAACATAGTGGGTACAGACCAGGGTTTGGGGTTGGCATGATGAACATGGCTAACTGCCAAGTGAATAGAGGCATGAAGGGTGATGGGGGCAATGTTGTAGTGGCTGACCATGGACCCTAAGCTGGATGGAGCACTGAGGGCGCTTAGAAAGGCTCCTATGTGCTGATGTGCTTGAAAGAAATAAGTCATTTAAGCTGGGATAAGGGTAGAAGAGGATTTTTAGCTCTTAAGAGCTAATGGAAGACAGAATAGACAAGGAGGTTGCAATAGAAAACTGAAAGGTCCAATGTGAGGTGTTGGTTGGTAAACTCTCTTATGAAGACACCCAGGATATAGCTGTGCAGGTGGGAAGTTGGCATGGCCTGGAGATGAAGGCTGGTAAAACTACATATGGCAAGAGAATGTGAGCAATGAATTATCACCGTTATCATCAAGAAGCTTTTAGTAAAGCCTGCAGGAATCAAATTTGAATTTTAGGTGCTGCACAGAGCAAGGTAATAGATACCATGTCTGGTAACTAGGAATGTACAACTTGAAAACTCTGGGAGGAAATGAAAACCAGTCTCCCCATTCCTGGAAAAAGGATTTCTCTTGATTTTCTAAACTGAAAGGGACCAGGAAAATGTTTTGGTGACAAGTATTAGGTCTAAAATGCCAAAATATGTTGAAATCTAATTTGGTGGACTGAGGGTCAGGACACATTTTTAAAAACAGACATTGTATGGCTTCTTCCTCTTCTACTTTCTGCCACAGTGTCTGCTTGGCAAGGAAAATGCCTCGATAAATTTAGCACCAGAGGCCTGACTCATTCAGAAACCTCTTAACAACCACCTCACCCAGTCTTACTATACTTTAGCTAATGATGTTCTCCAGCTTAGACCGTCAGAATTATACCTTCCACATGGGTAATGGATTTTATAGCTTGTACTAGAAGTACGCTAATAGTATGAATTCCCATTTTAGTGATGTTGATTCTGAGCTAAGTAAATCACCTTAGGCTAAACACTGAGTAGAGGATGAAACTGTACTTATTCTTATTACCAAGATCAGCAAAGTGTCCACAGCAAAACACATAGCTCAAGAGCAGACACTCCACTTGATATTTTGAGTTTTAAACTCAGTGACATCACTGAAATAACTACAACCAAATTTGAAGAAGTGGTAGCATGTCTGTTAGTGAGCAATGTCAGAGAAGGAACAATTTTTTATCCAACTTTGTATTTCTGTGCCTAGCACAGAACTTGGTAATAGGTATTCAAAAACCAACTACAACCAAATTTGAAGAAGTGGTAGCATGTCTGTTAGTGAGCAATGTCAGAGAAGGAACAATTTTTTTATCCAACTTTGTATTTCTGTGCCTAGCACAGAACTTGGTAATAGGTATTCAAAAACGATGTTTGTTAAATGAATGAATGAGTGAAGTATCTTAAATATCAATTTTTGTAATCACTGTCTTTCATGAGAGAAATATAATAAAGTGCATACATTTTAGCTATGGTGAACTTTGTAGATCTCGGCATTGAAATGTACTCAAATCCAAGTATCAAGGATAAAGAAATCTATTACATTACAGAATCTTCAGTTTCCTTGATCTTACTCCTTTGATCAATGTTTCACGCTAATATCCGTGTAGTTCCTGGGGCAGAGGCATGCAACATGGTTCCAGACAACCTCCAGCCTCCTGGGCTTGGGCTCCCCAAAGCTTTACCTTTTTATGTTTATCATCTGCACCTCAGAAGCTTTGATTGCACCTCCTGTGATGCTAGTCAAGATAGAGAATGGAGGTGAATCTTAGAGAAGTCAAATCCAATCAATAAATACCTGACACATCTTTAAAAAAGTAAGTTGGGGTTACAAACTGCAAGATATAGGCTTTGTCTCAAGGTGCTTGCAATCTACCTGGGAGGAAAAGACCTAAAAAGTGTACAAAGACATTAAAAGGTATAAGTAGCAATTCACGATAATAATACTTGTCGCAGGGCAACCCATGACTATGCAGCACTCATCTTCCCCCTTTATTCCTTCCAGACCCTAACTTTATTAAGCATCCACTCCTCCTGGGTGATACAGGAGAAGGGGGGTGGATCCTCTCCAGGTCCTGGTGTAGGTCCTAATTAATATAAGATAATTAACACATGGCATTCCTTTTGCTACTGTTATTGGTCCAGCAGTGGGCATGTGACCAATGTTGGCTTAATCAGACTGAAGGGAAAGATTGGTAGTCACTGCTTGGGGAAAGAGTCCCTACTCTCTGCCACCAGGTGTAACAAAGAAGAGTGTAATCCTAGCTGCTTGGGGCAGCTGTCTTATGACCACGAAGAAACCAGTCATTGAAAGGCAGAGTGGAGACAACATGGGTCTCCAAGGACCTTTTAAAGTCCCTGAATCCACCTTGGAGCCTGTCCTAACTCAGGGTTTCCTGCTGGGTGAGATAATAAATTTCCTTATTGCTTTAGTGGGCTTGGTGGGGGATTTGTTTCCAGTAGAATCTCAAGGAAACAGTGACCAATTGCCAGATGCGTGGGCCGAGAATAACTACTGTGAGAATTCAGAATGGAAAGAGTTCACCTCGGGCTAGAGTGGTCAGGACGGCATTCAGAGAAACAGAGGCTTTAAGAATGAAGAGAATTTGGGCAGAAGGAGAGGCAGGAGAAAGGCACTCAGACAAAACCCAGATGGAGGGAGTTGGAGGAGC
Organism: Galeopterus variegatus; assembly: GCF_000696425.1. Lineage (NCBI taxonomy): Eukaryota > Metazoa > Chordata > Mammalia > Dermoptera > Cynocephalidae > Galeopterus > Galeopterus variegatus. Next base: position 29,860 of record NW_007736766.1, read on the forward strand.
AGTGAAGGAGCAGACAGTGCAAAGCTGGGAAGGAAAGGTCAGAGCAGATTTTAGAAGACTTTGAATTATTCCCACACTAAAGTACCCAGGACTCGTCTATTGAGGGAGTAAAACTTCAATAGTTTTAAACAAGCACATTATCTGCCCCTGCCTGGGTCCACTCACTACAACATTATACTCCTGCCGGACCATTAAAACAAATCTCCAACATTTGTGGGTATGTTAAGAATTCCCTCTTACAGAGTTGCTTTAAGGATTAGAAATAAGGTGTATAAATGCTAAATGATGTACGATTTAAAAAAGCTATTTCTTAGATTAATTTATTGCCATTTGTAGATTTGGCTCACTGTACCAACATCTTGAGGTCATTCGGGATTGAGATTATAGCCCCCTTTGTAACTCTTCACCCGTGCTTCCTGTCAAATGTCACGAGAAACTCCTCTGGTTGACTAATCTGCATCCTTTGGGTAAGGTCAGGAACTTTTTTCTTCTTTCATCTGATCATCCTTTTCTCCAGTAGTTCTTTGGCTGCTTTGCGATTTTATCTTCTTTCTTGAAGTCAGAACTTTACCTATTGCCAATATTTTATTTCCTCACAATTCCACAAAAATCACCAATAATGGATTTGGTGATGTCACGAACCAGGAGAAGTGGGCTCATTTAGACCAGTTAAGGGATCAGACAATTTTCTCTCCAAATTCCCATCAATTTCACTTTCACCAAGACATTCTTCCATGTTAAAATAAACTCCCCTTGCCTCTCCCTCTGTTTACTGATTAATGATTCCGTCGGCTGAGTAGGATGAGAATGTGTCGGATGCTCTACTTTTAGCACAACGAGCCTCCCTGCAGACACCCTCTTGGCTGGAGCAGGCTTCTAGGCTGTCTGAGACCTGGGTCAGGAAAGGATGTTCTCTGCCAGCTGGCTTGGAGTGTGTCCTGCTTCCTGAAGCCACCCATGTGTCTGTCTGGGGTTCTTGTCCTCAAGTTTCTACGTCTTTACACAGGAATACAGCTTCTTGACATGTAACTAAACTGCATCCTCTCTTACAGGGCTGGTTCTTTCATTACCTATTGCATCACAAGTATAAAGTAATAATCCTAGGCATTCTTCACCACCCGTCCTCCTCCTTCATGACCCCACTCTCCTCGTTAGTCAGACTAAATTCCATCATTAGAACAACTCACAAGCATCTCAAACCTCTCGTGCTCACCTGGTTACACTCTGGTCCTGATTACACCCCATACTGTGCCTACATCCCTAAGGCTTAACGCAGCTGGAAAAAGTAATCACAGAACCATGCTGAGTAAATTTATGACCACAAACCTCAAATGGGCAACCAGTACTGCCTGGCACTCCCACTGTCCTCGCTGATTTTCTTCACGTCTTCTTACTCCTCAAACACCCCACGTGCACTCTTCCTCCCCCTGCTGACCTGCACACTAATGTCCTTCCTGGTCCCTCATGCTTGTTGCGTCTGCCCTAAACACTTCCCCCAACTCACCCTCTGAACTTCATTCATATTATGCTATATACACACACTCACTATATGTAATTTTCACTTATATAATTTCCATGTACATTGTCTTAATTCTTTCTGGATGCTCCATCACATTACCGTCCATAAAACCTCCCCTACTGAGTTTGGATACCTGCTTCCTAAACCCTCCATCCTGCTCTTCCGAACTTTGCTTTCAATGTAGGTTGTGTACCTATGATCCTCAGACTTCTTTCGCCTTCTCCTACATGATCCTTTCCAGATAAAATGCTTGTCTCATTCTTAGTCTACTCCTTCTTTGTGCGGGACCACATTCTCTGGAAACTAGAACCTCTAGACTCACAGAGCCCAGAGTTGTAGGGACAAGAAGCACACATCTCCCACGTGGGTCACTGGGAGCCGTGGTAAGCAGGGCCACTCCTGCTTCCCCTCCTTGTTTCCCAGACCCATTGCGGGCACAGCACCATATAATGGTCATTGATATATGGCAGCTATTCTCAACAAGTATTCTCCAAGATTAATAAGTTCTAATGCTCCCAAGCATCCATTGTACATAATGAATTAATTTTCCTCCTGAGAGTCTAGGACAGTGTTAGCTATGTACCATCTTTGGGAGAATGGAGAGAATAATCACTTGCATCATTTTCAGTATGGCTAAGTCTCTCACAGAGCCCTGATTCAGAATGACTGAGGGTGTATCTTAGATAAACCCTAGAGGATGGAATCCTGTTTACTCAAGTAACATCTCCAAGCGGGCACTATTCTTCCAAAAGACCGTTCATCACTCTATCAGGCCAGTAGCTTCTTGGTGGCACAGTACGTGATAAGACCAGTAGATAAATGGTCATATGCCCACTGCCACATCCTTGCTGCTATAAAGTGGTGGTTCTCTAACATTAGTGTACATGTGAATCACTTGAAAGGCTTGTTAAAACACATATATCTGAGCCCTACCTCAGAGTCTCATTCAGTAAGTCTGGGGTGGGACCCAAGAATTTGCATCTCTAATAAGTTCCCAAATGATTATGATGCTACTTACTGGTCCAGGGACCACAGTCTCAGGACCACTGTTTGAGTTCCTTGGTCCAAAGCATTGTTACACAAGATCTTAAGTCAATGGGTCAAACACTCCATCAGCCTTTGGATAGCAGTGCAGGCAAGAAAGACAAACCCATCCCAGAATATGTGTCACCATCCCTTCTAGGTAGAAAGGGTCCATTGTAATCAACTTGCAGTCAAGCAGCTGATTGATCTCCTTGAGGGATGGGGTCATATCATGGGCTTAACACTGGTGTCTGCTGATGGCAGATGAAACATTTGGCAGTAGGAGTATCTAGATCAGCCTTGGTGAGTGGAAGCCCATGCTGTTGAACCCATGAATAGCCCCTAGTCGTGCTACTGTGGTACTCCATTTTCACATTTACACATTGTGCTTGCCAACACAAGTGTGACCAATGACAAAGGCTTGCTGATGTCAACTAGCTAAGTCATTTTGTCTACTTTCTGTTTTCATGCTTTGTGGTTGATCCTCTCTGGTAGGTGGATAATACGGATACAAAGATTTTCACACTTTGTGTTCAGTGCCAACACTAGTGTGACCAATGACAAAGGCTTGCTGATGTCAACTAGCTAAGTCATTTTGTCTACTTTCTGTTTTCATGCTTCGTGGTTGATCCTCTCTGGTAGGTGGATAATACGGATACAAAGATTTTCACACTTTGTGTTCACGCCCATAAGTCCATTCACATGCCTCTTTCTCAGATTTCCTTGTCCAATCTTTTGATCTTTCCCTTTCCAGGCCCTTGTCCAATGAGCCAAGCCATTCATCACTGCCCATGAGCCCATATATGTTCTTACTGCAGGCTACTTTCCTTTGCAGATGAGGTGGCTGGCCAGGTATACCACCTGAGGCTCTGCCTGTTGAGAGGATTTTTATTCACTGCTGTCTTTGAAGGTACTCTCTGAGTAATGCAGCAGAAATCTGTTTCTGGCTTGCACCCACACATAGAGCTGACCCATCCTTGAACCAACCACTGCCCTTTTATTGCCTTTATCACTGGTTGTGAGGGACTCTCATACAGCCACATGTGTGAGCTGAGGGAGAAGGCATGGTCAGACAGTGGTGGATGACATGGGCTGAGTCACCTGCTTGTATGACTTACTTGTGCCTTCTGGCCTTGCTTGTGCCTTATCCTGGGTGTTATACTTCCATCTTATGGTGGACTGTGGCTGGATCCACATTTTATGCTTTGGTGAGTCTGCCAGGACCCAGATCATGATGAGCAACTCAGGCGACCTGTTCACTTGCTGTTTCAAGGTCAGGTATTTCATCTCTACCATGGTCAAGTAGGACTCATGTTGTTATTTTTCTAACAATGTATGATTCTCTGCTGGCTTTGGTATGGCCTTTCTCTAGAACCCTTGGGGCCTACATTATGACTCTCCTACTAGTCTCACCTTAAACACCACATAACACCTTTTCTTATCACCAATGTCTCTGAGAACGTAGAGTCTGCTGGGTCATATTGTCCAAACAGCAGGGTGGACAGCACCACAGTCTGGACATGCTGCAGAACCCTTCCTTGCTCTGAGCCCCTCTAACAACTGGAAGCCCTTAATTATACCCATTAAATGCGCTGTATCAGCATTCTCCAGTGCAAAATATGCTTCCTTCGAAAACAAGTTGTTGTGCTTTTTTTTTGAATGGGGTATGTGAAATACAAAAACACAAAGTTACTTTGAAGGGAGTTTTGGCATGTTCCAGGCCACTAGGCCCCTAAAAACTGATGGGACCTTGAATCACCTCAGTGGTTATCTCCCACTCTCTGAACTGCATATGTCTTACCAAGGCCTTCAACATCCTTACCACTTCTTGCTTCAATCAACATAATGTCATTGATTTAATGAGCCAATGTGATGTTCTTCAGAAAGCCCAGAATTGTCAAAGTCCCTTCAGATTATATTATGTCAGGAGGCAAAAGAGTTAACATAGCTCTGAACTGAGATAATAATCTATCTTATGTGAATCATAAGCTGCTTCTGGTCCTCTTTCTTAATAGGATGGAAAAGAGGGCATTTGCCAGATCAATGGCCACATGACACATAGCTGAGACCATTTAAGTTGATCTAGCAAAGACACCTCATTTGGCATAACAACTGTGGGAGCTTCTATGTTGATTTGCAGTGGTCCATCAGCATCCTTTGAGATCTGGTTTTTGTGGGGGTTTTTTGGTTACTTTTGTAGAGACAAGTCTGATGAATTATGAGACTATAACCCCTGCGTCCTTCAGGTCTTTAATGGAGGCTCTAACAACGACCGCTCCCCGGGAATATGCCATGGCGTGGTGGTTTCGGAGCCTTCCATCTGCCTTCTCCACTACGATACCTACTACCGCACAGGCCGAGGAATCTATGCAGGGGTCTGCCAACTCCCAGGTTGGGTCCTTGGGGGCAGTGCCCGACATGAACTAGGTGTCCGTTCATTTCCTGGACTCCTCATCCCCATTCATAACAGAGAGCCATGAGCTTCTAGTCCCCAGATATCAATGCCGTCTTGAACCCTGTGTTCAACAGTCCTCAAAATGCCTGATTAATCCATTCTCCAGTGCATGGTTACCAGAGTAAATGTCTGTAGAACCCTCGGGGAAGGACTGGGTGAATCATTTCCATCTGTTTGCTGTGGTGTTGCACTGTCCTGACTCCCAGAAACCCAGTATCTCTTTCTTATAATGGGTTCTGGGTCTGAAAACTAGTTCAGACTGGAAATTGAGTCATGCTCTTACTTCCTTTATTCCGTCAGTCTTTATTTCCAATATCTCAGCAAGTCTGTTGGCTTCACCTCCAAAGAGTTCATGTAGCCTCTCTCTTCTAGGTGTTCAGGATTACAGAAGTGAACAGAACAAAATCCCTGACTCCATAGAGCCTATATTTTAGTGAGTTATACAGACCACAGATATGAATAGGCAAATACATCACATAACATCAGATGAGTGCCGTGAAGGAAAATAAATTGGGATGAGACCAGAGCATGATTTGGGGGCGAGCGTAGAGTGGAGTGTGCTTTTGTAGATAGGGTGGCCGGGAAAGATCTCTTTGACAAGATGGCAATTAAGTANACATAACATCAGATGAGTGCCGTGAAGGAAAATAAATTGGGATGAGACCAGAGCATGATTTGGGGGTGAGCGTAGAGTGGAGTGTGCTTTTGTAGATAGGGTGGCCGGGAAAGATCTCTTTGACAAGATGGCAATTAAGTAGAGACATAAACAAGGTGGAGAACTAAGGCATGTGAATAAATGGAGGAAGTACATTCCAGAAAGTTCCTAGTTCTCTCCTTCAGTGTTCCTGCCATCCTAGTTCCTGCTGCTACTATCGGCAACCGCCTAGCTAGTGTTCCTGTTTTGGTTTCCTTTCTTACCTAATCCACTCAACACATAGCAAAATGATCGTTCCAAATCATGAACTAAATTCCAATCTCTTATGTGCTGAAAACCTTCCAATGGCTTCCTACTGCACTGGGAAATCTAAATTCCTCACCAGGACTCTCAAGCATCTACACGCTTTGGCTCCATCTGCCCTTCCAACCCTATTTCTTCACACCGTCCCCTCACTTATCATCCTCCAGCTACTCTAGCTTATTTCCTGTTTGAAACCTTCCAGGCAGGGTCCTCTTTTGGTGCCACTGCATGTGTGATTCCCTCTACTTGGATCATTCTGTCCCCGTCCCTTCATACAGTGGGTCCATCTCACAATGCAGGACTCAGTTCAAATGCTCCATTCTCAGAGATGCCTGCCCCGACCACCCCCATCTAAGACTGACTTCCCTCATCCCCACTGTCAGTCTACCATCACTTTCTTTCATAGCACAACTCACTATATGAAATGTTCCTATTTTTTCAGTTGCTATCCTATTTATATTTTGACTCTTCCCCTCTCATTTTTTAGTAAGCCCCACCACTGAAAGTCTCGTCTCCCTCACTCAGTGCTCTCAATCCCCAGCACCACAATAAAGCAGTCACTCAATTCATATTTGTTGAATAAATAAATGGGTCAATAAGAACCCCCTCCACCTGATTCTTGAGTCTCATTCCACCTACTTGTACTGATATGTGTAAAATGAAGCCCAGTGATGTATGTATGGCCCAGCCCCGGGCCTTCTAACAAGCCACTCTCCACTCACCACCTCTCACACATATACATTAGCCGGTTCCCAATAACCCCTGGCAACCTGGAGAAGATTCCAGCCCACTTCTTGAACATAGTCAAGGCTAATCACTCTGGGACCAATTTTACACCAGTTCCTGCCTCTTGCTTTTCCGCCACCTAAGGCGTGCACCTGCTTTGGAGTTTCTTTAGTCCCCAGTGACAGAAGACCAGACTCCCACATCATCATGCCCTGCTCCCCCTGAGGACTCTTTTGCACCCTGTGCACTGATATTGAAAGCTGTTGCCACTCCCAGTTGTGACGACTCACATGGCTTTTCCTACTCTATTTCTTTTTCCCATGTTTCTACCTGCCACCCTCTATGGTAACTGTTTCCCCAGGTTTATCCAACTGTTTTTCTTCTCCCCCCGCCCCCACATTGAGTTAAAAGTCTAGCCTCTAGCCAGACACATTCTTTCTGTGCTTGTGAAATGTGAACCACCCATGGCCAAGAACACAGTATTCCAGAACCTAAGCCAGTGGGCCCCAAATCCAGATCCAGTTCATCAACACTATCCGGGCAGGCAGTCATTGATCTCCCAGCCCTTTCTCTTTTATCTCAAATCCAGACTGTCAGTAGAATTAAGTGATAAAAGACAGCACCTGTACCCCAAGTAATTCGTTTATTTCACTCAAGAGTTTATATTCTATAAAGATACTGTCCTGAGTGCCTCTGATTGTCTGTTTTCAGACCCAAATACTGCCTCTGTTTTCCTTTTGCACCAGCCACATTTCCTGTGGGCAGGTCTGAGCTTCGAGGGTCTTTACAACCAATTCTGACATAAACCAGTAATTTCTTTGTCTCCGTACTTCCATATACCTCAGAGATCTTTCCACCAGATACACTGAAACTGTTCATGCCTTAAAATGTAGTTCCTTATGCAATTAAAATCCCAGAGTCAACAGGTCTGCATGCCCCACATGAGGCAAATGAGGTGAATGCAAAAAGGAGATAACAGAAGAAAAATGAACCCGGTTCCTAGGCAAGAATTCTGATGCCCGTGGATATCTGAACACTGAAAAACCTCTAAATGGAAAAAGAGAAATCAACGAGGTCACCTTACATTGCACTTTTTTTTGCCTTTTATCATGGGCCATCGACTTTGCAGAATAATTTGCCTCTGAATCAAAACTTTTGTTGGAGTAACTCCCACATTTAAGTTATAGAGACAGTTTTAAACAATAATAACTACTGAGAAATGAGAAGATCAAGTTGTTTTCCAAATTGATTTGTCAGTTTATTTATGTAATTATGAATGCAGCTAATGCTTCCAGCTACAAAGCTGTAGCATAAAGTGCTTGAAGAAACAAGTAGTTCAAAACAGCTACCACCAAGAGGATAGAACCAAGCAGCGCCACGGGGTTTAGAAGCAGACCTAGGTTCAAAGGTCGGCTCTATCAGTTATGAGCTCTAGAACATTGAATCTCTCTGGACATGACTATTCTTGTATATAAAAATGGAAATGACTTCTTTCCAGGTTGTTCTGAGAATTTAATGACATATATATAGGAAAGTACCAGCACAGTGCTTGACACCCAACTACTCATGAAGGTTTAAATTTATTCTTCTTCTTACCAGATAACCATCCTGAATTCTGAGATGTTAGACCTCATGCAAATATTAGCTATTCATAGCTATGCCCCTTTAAACAGTAGGAGGACACAGCTTTGTTCACCCTCCTTAGAAAGGTCACTGGTCAGAACAAGATCCTTCTGTACCTACTTAATAGTGGTTAGAAAGGAAACCTCAAGCTTTGCTACCAGGGGGATGTTTAATGTTGAAATGTAGGAAGTGTCTGGGTGCCTGTTTTAGCCCAATGGGAATTTCAATTCAGACTTCAAACCAAAAAATTGTAATCCTATCAAAAAAGCATACACATGGAAGAGGAGCAATAGAAGTAGACAAATCAAAATTCCGTGAAATCAGAATAACCAGGGGCACTGAGGGCGGATATTGATTTGTTAGTGATGAAGGCCTGGATTTCCATATCCTTAATTTGCTGTACACAATTTCCTTGTCTAAATAAATGTAGAGGGAAATGTAAAACTACAGCTCTCATTTCAAATGATGGGCTCAGTCATTCTCAACAAAACACTTCACTGACTTCAGGGAGTTAAAATCTCCAAGTTTCTTGTTTTCCTCCAGAAAAACCAAACCACGGCCACAATCAGTGCACCGTCACTCTCCCCTCCTGTTCCCACGGCAGACGTCACTCCATGACGCTCATCCGCACTGACCTTGGATGTGGTCTCAGAATTGCAGCCACGATTCTGGGGCCCAGAATGAGTAAAGGCAGGTGGGCAGGTCGGATGGCGAGTCTCCCGCCTGTCTAGGTGTGCTGCGGTCCATGTCGGACACGGTGGAGCTCCCTTCACAAGGACGGGAGAACATGCTCTGTCAGTTGGGCTAGTATGTACTGGTGACTGATGGGCCCTGAAGAACGTGCTGCTCTGTTTCTACTCATTTGATTTGGACTTTTGACCTCAACTCCTTAGATATCTCTGGCTTTGTTCCTGCAATCTGAATACCAGGCCTGTTGTATGGTGCCCTCCATTCTGCCTTCTCTCAGCACCCACTGAGATCCAGACCTCACTTTCTACCCTCTCTGATGGTATTCACTGGACACAGGTCACTAGGTCTCCCCTAGCAACCGACTGCTTTTTGCTGCCCCTCCTGGGCAGAGCCTGCTGTGGCCTTAGCGGGCAGCCACTCTCGGTTGTCCTCACCTGGTCTGATGAGCCTGGTTCTGGGAAGCTGCCCTGTGGTTTCGGCCTTGCCTGTCCTGGCCTTGTCTGGCCTTGGCACTAGGGGGGTCTTCAAATCCACAGCTTTCCTCAAGGGACAGCCTGTACCTGAGTCGGCCCAAGCCAACTCTTCCTTTTCTGGATTCGTGGTTCACTAGTTATTCCTCAACCCTACCGCAGTTGCCTTGGCAGCAGCACACCATGGGGCCTGCTGGGAAAATTCCACACTCCAATTTGGCACCTGTTCCTGGTAGCAGACAGGCCTGAAGTGCTGGGGAGGAGCGCAGGCATGATGTATTAGATACTGAACTGATCAGGGCAACGGTGGAGTCCCTTGACACAAAAGTGCCCTGCAAAGCAGAGTTAAGGAAATGTCTTCTTTTCTTCCCTCTGTTAGCAATAAATTCCTGCACCCCAGGACAGCCTCACTTGGCAGGTTGACACTCAGATGATTTCTGATGTCAACCACAAGGCAAGCTTGAGCACTGCCAACTCGGCCTCCACAGAGAATCCCTTCTCTGGGGACGAGAGGTGCCGTTCCAAACCCCAGCAAGCTGGAGCGCGTCCACTCCTACCCCTTGCATGTAGCCACAGTGCACAGTGGTCAGCTGAATCAGGAGGGCAGAGGGATGGCCTGTCTGTTCGGGAAATGTGAGCCCATCCTCTGAAATCTGAGACAGAGAAATTTGGCCGAGGAGGAGCTATGGTTCCAAAACTGATTAAAATGTTCCAAAATCTTGCTCTGTCATGTGTTTGATTACACCAATCCTCAGAACGGCAAATGAGCTTCCATCTTAATAATAGCTTGGGAAGGATGCATAGACATTTCTTTGACTTCTTTTTATTCTGTCTGTTCCAGGTGGCTACTTCCAAAAGAAGGAAAGAAGAAGAGACATAAATAACACTCCATGGACTGTCTCATTTGCCCTGGAAAATCTCCTAAAAGGTTAATGTGTCCTCCTGCTTCTGGGCATGTGTTGGGCCCATGCTGGGAGCTGGGAAGCTGCTCCAGACTCCTGCTGTTGTGGCGCCCAACCAGGTGGATAGGGAGTGACACCAGGCCACACAGGCTCAGCCTTGGTAAACTATCGTTGACTTCAGGGTTATGCCTGTCACTAGAAACCACAAGGAGAGAAATCTCAGCTTCCTTCCCTGGGAGAAGAATGGAGCAAGAAAGGAAAGGGAAGAGCAATCATACTGCCTTCAAGGTACCAGAAAGGAGAAAACTGCTTAGACGATGAGGAGCTAGATGCCACTGTCTGTGTCAGATGATGCTGAAAACAGCAGAATCCCCAAGGAAAAGAGGCCCTTCAATTCCTGGTTGGCACATGATGGATTT
>NW_007736766.1:40818-51705 GCF_000696425.1 Galeopterus variegatus
AAACAGCAGAATCCCCAAGGAAAAGAGGCCCTTCAATTCCTGGTTGGCACATGATGGATTTTCAGTGCCAAGGATCCTGATCAAGGCAGTTTGACTAAGGAGAAGGGAGAAGAGAAAATGGTTCAGAGCCCACTGTAGACTGTCTTTTGGGGAAAAGCCAAATAGCTGAGTTACTCTGTTTCCATGTAGTCTAAGAGTTCTTGAGCTACAAGGCAGGGAGCCCAAGACACACACAACTGTATAGGCCACATGGTGTCAGACGACATGGCCAGAATGTTGCTCTGCTGTAGGGGAGAAAGTTCCAAGGGTCCTGCTAGAAGGCATGGGACCCCTTTTGGTTTGGATGTCCACAGAGGTTTAGAACTCACCCCAAAGAGGCAGAGATGCAGCATGCCTGTGAACATGAGGCAGGTAACGCAGCGGCACAACCTGCAGGCAAATGCGGCTGTAAACACTGTTGGTCTAAGTAGGCTAATGGAGAAAGGGACCAAAGGCCCCTGAGGGCAGAGAGAGCAAGAAGATGCAGTGAGTTTGCCCTGGGCTGTGACAATGAACAGCCCCTTTCCCTTGTAATCTCCCAGCCTCATGTGACCCTCATGTGTGGAGCAGAGGCTGGTGGATGGATTGGAAATCTGCTCCCCTGGATGCCCTATGAATCACCTGCGGCAGGAGGAGCTCGCCACTCTCCCATCTGCTGTCCCTGCTTTCAGCCTCCAGATAGAGTTGGCAGCTGGGAATGGGCACAGGGACCTCAGCCTTCCCCCCTTTCCCACCCCACCCACTGGAAGTGAGTCAGCCTTGGCTCACTAACCTTTGTGCTCCCTGGCTGCACAGCAGTGGGACCATTGGAGCTGTGGGGGCCCAACCCCCAGCCTGCTAAACACGCCTGTACTTGTCTGCTACGACTGCTGTAGCAAAGTACTGCAGACTGGATGGCTTAAACAATAGAAATTATTTCCTCACAGCTCTGGAGTCTGGAAGTCCAAGGTCAAGGGGTCAGCAGGTGTAGTTTCTCCTGATGTCTCTCTTCTTGGCTTGCAGACAGCCACCTTCTCTCTGTGCCCTCACACGGTCTTTCCTCTGTGTGTGAGTATCCCTGGTGTCTCTCTTCTTGTAAGGACACCAGTCCTATTGGATTCTGGACCCACCCTTATTTCCTCATTTAACTTAATTACCTCCTTAAAGGCTCCATCCCCAAATACAGTCACATTGGGGGTTAGGGCTTCAACATATGAGTTTTTTTTTTTTTGGGGGGGAGCACAATTCAGTTCAGAACAACCCCCCAGCAAATGCAATTGCTTGTGAGAGAGACTGGAACAGGTCCCTTGGAATCAGGAAGTAAATAGTCTGGGGATTCCGGGACCTCAGTCCTGTCTGCACATCAGGCATCAGATGAACCTCATCTGCTTTTGTGATCTGGCTGGGGATGAGACATAGGCATGGCCATCTGAAGGATCCTTTTCTGTCAACTTGTTTATTTGTGCCATTTGGGAGGGTGAAGAGGCAAATTAAACAGCAAATTCCTGTTGCGCTTTTGCTTCTAACAATATTCTTCAACCTCACCATATTTATTTAGGGATTCACATAACCTTAAAGATGCCAGGGATCTCAAGGGGTCTTCTGGCTTGGTCTGTTGCTTCTGGGGAGCTCTATGTCATAAAACCATTCAAGACAGAAGACGAATGATCCTAGCAGCAAAGATTCATCTTCCTCCCANGCCATCTGAAGGATCCTTTTCTGTCAACTTGTTTATTTGTGCCATTTGGGAGGGTGAAGAGACAAATTAAACAGCAAATTCCTGTTGCGCTTTTGCTTCTAACAATATTCTTCAACCTCACCATATTTATTTAGCGATTCACATAACCTTAAAGATGCCAGGGATCTCAAGGGGTCTTCTGGCTTGGTCTGTTGCTTCTGGGGAGCTCTATGCCATAAAACCATTCAAGACAGAAGACGAATGATCCTAGCAGCAAAGATTCATCTTCCTCCCACCTCCAGCATCTGCCAGATGCTCTGAAAATTTCACAGATGAAAGAAATCACTCCATTAGTGATAATATGTACTCAAACTAAATAAAATTTATAGAGGAGGCTTGGATTGATTTCTTAAAAAAAATTATTGATTGCTTAGTATATTTCAGTCACCTATGAAACAGGCTTGGGGAGATTTATTAACTTCCTTTTAAACATAGCAAATCCATAAGAGGACCATGAGAGGAATACACATCATCTCGATTTACCATAACACCATAAGGAAGGGAAGGAAATGAGAACTCTGATTTAAAAAATCAAAAACCTAATTACAGAATTTCTTTTAAACAACACAGTTTTAAAAAATGTATTTCTGGGGCCAGCCCGGTGGCGCACTGGAGAGTGCGCCACTTGGGAGTACAGCGGCGCTCCCATCGAGGGTTTGGATCCCATGTGGAGACCGGTTCCCGCTCACTGGCTGAGCGCGGTGCAGGCGTGACACCGAGGGTTGCGATCCCGTTGCCGGTCAGTAAAAAAGACAAAAAAAAAAATGTATTTCTGAGTTTGCAAAAAATGTCTTTGCCAGTAAAATTCAAAGGAGACTTAAATCCTGTGTAATCTGGTGATTCTAAAACTTATGAAAACAAGGTCTTCAAAAGCAGGGTGAGCATAGCCTTGATAATTTGGTTTTCTGATGCTGTGCTTAGCAAAACCCTTTGTCTTGGCCACTGTCATCTTAATGAGCACGAAGTCAAACAAATTAAGTGGGGACCCAAGCAGGAGGCTCCCCAGAAAGTGAGGGTCATGACCTCTCCTAAGGCTCTCTGTAGGTTTGCGCTATGGCCATTTCATCCACTGACAAATTTTCTCCAAGAACCGGAGAGCACTTATAACTTCCCCTGTTGGAACTTTTGTCAGATGAGATCAAAGGCTCTTTCCCAACTGGCCCTTCTCAGCACACTTGCTCCCTCAGGGATGGCAAACTTGGGGGAGTCCTGAGACTCTGCATTTCTAATGAGCTCCCGACCGAAGCTGCTGATTTGGGTTGGGTAGTAAGGCTTTTAGACACTATAATAAGCTGAGTGTGGTATTATAATTTGAGCAGTCTCCTTATGAGTCTCTCACATAAAACACTAAGTGTGCAGAATTCTATCCCCTCCCCTGCTTCTTTCAGGGACAGTGTCTGGGTATAAGAGGAAGGGGTATGTCTTCAGTAACCTCCTGGTGGAATGTGAAGATATTATCTGTGAGTCTATATGGAGACTCCTGGGTCATCTGTAGCCACTGTTGTGAAGTGGCTTGTCTGGGCTGCTCCATGGTCTGTGAGCACTAAGGGGTAACTAACTGGACTCTTCTTTGGGCCTGATTAGGTCTAGACTCTGGAAATTAATCTGATGAAGAGATCTTGCAAAGATATTAATGAATGACATTGATTTCCTGTGTCAACATAGAGAATCTATGAACATCTAGAGAATTCCGAGCATGACGGCAGCCTGATGTTTGGGGGCAGGGGATTTTCAGTGACTCTCAAATCACAGTTGGCTACCGATTCCATCTAGGGATAAGATAGAATACTAAAATGCTCAACGTCTCCAAGCCTTAGTTTCTTTTTCTGTAGATCACACTCATACCAAACCACGGGTTTTTTGCCTTGCATAAACAGTAGTTTTCAGTTTCCTCCCACAGCAGCAGTGAAGCTAGTGAATCTCCTGGTTTTGCCTCAATCCAAGCACAACCTGAACCCTGTTGAAGTAAAAGAGGATGGAAGTTAATATCAAGTATACCTGAGGATCTTCAACCCCAAATCCTGAAAATTCCAGAGCAAGGGTAAAACTTAATGATAGGTGATTTTTTACGAACTATGATTTAGTCACCCTTTCATCCATCTATCTAGCCATAAACATTTGTTAAGCATTTAAACATGTCATGCGCAGAGCAATATACTAGATGTGAGTCAATCTTTTGAGGTAAATGAACATATAAAGTTCAAGGCCACAATTCAAAACACAAATTTCCTGTTGCCTTAATTTGCAACAGGAATATAGCATAATGTCATTCCCATGTAAAACTGGCTTCAAAATGGTCTTGACTTACATCCTGTTGAAAGCCCCCTTAAGTAACAACTCTGAAGAGTCTCTGACATTTCTCTGGATGATGCAAACTAGAGGCTTTTTTTGAATGCTCTGCAGATCGCCACTGAGAGCTCCTATTTACTTGCAAATCCACTTAACTATCAAAAGCAAAATGAGAGCATCCAAAGTCTTGTAAATAAAAAGAGGTCATTATTGTGCCAATGGAACCAAGTTGCTCAAACCTTTCCACCAAACTAATGAATTCTCCCAGCCCCTTTTCAGTTTGTTTCACATTTTGGAAAGGAGGAGCAGACAGATTGGGTGACTTACCCAAGGCCACAAAATGTGCCACCACCAGGGTTTGGAATGAGATGTGCCGTTCCTGGCTCTCAGGACCTTTCCCTGACAGTCCTACTTCTCTTTGGCTACAGGGATATGAAGACAAACAGAAGCGAATTAGAAAGTATCATGCAGCTGTATTATTTTGATAGCCCTATTGTATATGACACCTGCCTGTTGTGAATTTGCTCTGTACATGAGAAAAGCTAAGGATTTCATTATGCAGACAGCAAATATGTTCTGGCCACCAGTCCTGGAATTGAAGGGAGGGCTGTCAGCCCTCGAGTCTTTGAAAAGGGAATGCTGATGGGCCCTGCCTCAGCTTGAGCCAACCATGTCAAAGGCAGGCAACTTAGCCCTGTACTGTGGAGCAGGAAATTGACTCCTGATGTCTGCAGTCCCGATATTGGAGGTGTGAGCAATGCACTGTCAATGCTCAGGTGTATCTCATCCTCAGTACCCCCAGCCCTCCCAAAATGTTAACCAAGGTCACAAAATGAAGATGTGCTGTCTTGCCCAGCACTCATGATTGCTAAGGTGGAAAGACAGTTCGAAGCTTCACATTCCCTGACTGGCTCTTGCTCACTCTCAGCCCTTGGGGTCAAAGGACAGTGGATGGATCCTGTTCTTCAGCTGATCAGCACCTGGCTGGATCTGGGCCTTGAAAGGACAGATAAACAGAAGCCATGCTGCTCCTCACTGCCCTGAACATCTGTCCTGTCCAGAATTCCCATGGTGGGCAAGCCTGAGGGATGGCCTCTCCCTCACACTTGTGAGAGCCACGTGTGAGGTTCAAATGCCTGTCGAATGCCCATTGGATCATGTGTATCAGACCTCCTGACTCACCTGGCTGAGGTGGCCTCTGCAGCTGCCTGCCTTCCCTTTCATGTAGGCCTTCATCTTCGCTTGCTCCCCCTTTCCTCCAGTATAAGTTCTGGTAAGTTTAGCAAGCGCACCCACTACCATTATGACAAGGTCAGTGTGGCACTAGGTGTGGACCGTAGCAGAAACTAGTAATCCAGGGATTGGCAGGGTAAGTTAGACAGGCTCCCCTCCTAGGGCCTACATAGCAGCTGCCTGGAGAAACAGCCTTGATTACCCCCCAAAATACAAGTGCAGCACCATCCTTAGATCGGGCAGCCTCTCCAGAGCCCTGGGGCCTTGGAATTCCTGTCTTAACAACTCAAGGCCCATTTCCAGGACATTTCCCCAAGTTCATCCCAGAGTAACAGCCAATGGGTGTTTTGTGCAGAGGCAGGTGGTGGAGTTTGGGGGTCATGCACAAGTTGTCTAGGGTGTCCACACCTATGTGCATGAGGCCCCTCATGATGGGGTTAGAATATACATGTGTATTCCTGCCCGGACACCCCTGCGGGCCAGGGTGTGACAAATCCCTGAACATTCTTTTCTGGAATACTTTCCTAATTTCCTTTTGCTAGGTCAGCCCATCAGTTCTCATGGGTTCACGTACCAGCTCCATGTTAATGACACCTTAGTTTACATTTTTTCTCTGCTGAACTCTAGAATATCTACTTAACATTCCCACTTGGATATATCACAGATATCTCAGACTTGACATGGTTTAAACAGATTTCTTGATTTTTCCCCCCAAATATTATGTTCCCATATCCAGTCTTCACGGTTTTAGTAAATGACATTACCATCCACCCAGTTGATCAAGCTAAAGGACCTAGGAGCGTTCATATTTGACCCCTCTCTTTATACCCCCACATCAAATCCATCCACCAGTTCTCTTGGTTCTACTTCAATCTCTTTTCTCTCTCCCTCCCCACTGCCGTCCCTTTGGCTCCAGCCACCATCCTCCCCTGCCTGGACAGCACAGCCTCCTGACTGGTGTTTCTGCTCCCACTGTGGACCTCCTATGACCCGTTCTCCCCACAGCAGCAAAAACGCTCTGCTTCTTGTGTAAGGTGGGTCATGCCTTCCCCTGTGTGACAGGCTCCTCGCAGCCTCTTGGTGTGGCCTTGCCCGCCTCTCCCTCCGCAGCTCACGTGTTCCTCCTTCCCTTCCGCCGTCCCATCAGTCTGGCCCTTCAGTTCCTCCAGCACCCGAGGCTCCTCCACACCTTGCATGGCCACCAATAGCTCATCCTGTCTCTGCTAAGTGCCATCTCCTCAGAGAGCTTTCTCTGAGCCTTCCAGCTAAAGATGGTCCTGATCCCNTAAGTGCCATCTCCTCAGAGAGCTTTCTCTGAGCCTTCCAGCTAAAGATGGTCCTGATCCCGGGCTCCCTGCATTTATTCTCCTTCTCAGCTGCATAGCATGTATTGCATTTGAAATCATTGTTTTCAACGATATGTTACTTAGATTGTCTATTCTATTCAGCTAAGTGCCATCTCCTCAGAGAGCTTTCTCTGAGCCTTCCAGCTAAAGATGGTCCTGATCCCAGGCTCCCTGCATTTATTCTCCTTCTCAGCTGCATAGCATGTATTGCATTTGAAATCATTGTTTTCAACGATATGTTACTTAGATTGTCTATTCTATTCAAACATAAGCTCTGTAAAGGCAAGGGCTATGGCTGCCTGGTTCACAATTCCATCCCCTGTGCCCACGACAGCGCGAGGCACATGATTGGCACTAGATACACATTTGTTGTGTGTAAAGTGAATACCGGGAAGGACTGGAGGGTGTGGCAGACAGATAAGTAAGAATGACGTCTTCTATGTCCCTCAGGGACTCAGGCCTAGTCATTTTTCCACAGGCCAAAGAGTCAACTCGTGATGTTTACATTTCATTTTCCTCCTGATCTCTCATGCTGGTTTCTAGATCCTCTGTATGCGCCCTCAGAGGGTTCCCTCTAATCTGTTTCTATAGACAGAGTGTAAAACCCTGGCTAAAGGCGAAGCGAAGACATTCCACTGGGCATCAGCTATTGTGAGAAATGGATTCTCATCCCGAGAGTGACAGGTTACGGCTCCACTCTCGGGGACAGACCCGTCCTCAGAGGTCCCTGTGGGGCTGCTGGGGCACGGGAATCCCACGGAGCTTCTCCGTTTGGGTCGGTTTTCTTGGCTTTGTTTTCTTGTGTGCTCCGTGGCTTGTTCCTAACTCGCGGCCAGTCACCGCACTGCCAGATGGGAGGAAGGATTTACCGGAATTTCGTTTTCAAATAAACCACAAGCTTGGATGAGCTAATGTTGTTCCACATAAAAAAGCCACAAAACTGGACAAATTAATGTTGTTTCAAGAAAAGAAACTTGTCCAAGCCATCAGCTCTGCCCTTCTCAAAGGGCTCTGATAGCTGCCCTGAGACCTGGGGACAGGGGTAGCTGTCACCTGAGGCCACTACGCCAAGGGATGGGTGGGAAAGGAGTGCCCCCCACCTTCACTGCTGACTCCAGAAAATAATGTGGGGGAGGCGGAATTTCATTCTCTTGTGGAACTGAATTGTTTCTGTCAAGTTCATCTCAGCAGAAAATAATGTGGGGGAGGCGGAATTTCATTCTCTTGTGGAACTGAATTGTTTCTGTCAACTTCATCTCAGCTCCACCAAGAGCCCAAGATGGTAACAGCCTCTTCCATTCTGTCAGCAATGGCTGCAGCTTCTCCCTGAACACAGAGCTCTCCCTAACTGGCCACACGAACCCAGTAGGTCCACTAATGGTTGCTCAGTAGGGACGTGAAGGCAGATAATTTATAAAACATGACTGCAGGGGTATTCCAGGTAGGCCTCACCCTCCCCAGCAGTGGCCACATGGCCCAGTGGACCATGCTTTCAAAACTGGACTCCTGGATTTGAATCCAGCTGCAACACTTAACAGCTGCGGTACCATGACAGGATGCAAGCCTCTAAAGAACGCAGCTTTCTAATCCTGAAGGTGGAAATGAAAATATGATGCTAACAGGGTTGTTATAAGAAGAAAACTGGGCTAATGTAGACAGCCCTTCAGTGCCCAACACATAGTAATTGTGCACGCTCTGTGGGGTGATGATGATGACGGTGGTGATGATGATAATGTCGCTTGTGTGGCTGCCCCTCATCCTGGCACTCATCTCATCCGTCTGGTGGTAAGGGCCAGACTCAGAGGAGGAGTGTCATCTACTTCCTGTGGTCAGCTGAGCTGAACGAAACACCATGAAGTGAAACAAGCCAGGAAACCAGTTCACCCAAACCTAAGGAGCCCTTCTTAAAGAATCTAAAGAATGACCTCATCGTTCCTCCTCCTTTTCTCCAACCAGACATCAGAATAGATGCCGTATGAACTTGGTGTTAAATTAGAAGTCTATGAGTTTGCCTTGACTGTGAAATATTATATCATAAGTATGTGTAGAAATACTCTAAAAGGATGTCTGTGATCTGGAGGTTGGAACTTCATTTGGCTTCATGGGATAAAGAAAACTGGAACTTATTTGAGCAGGAGTTCAGGTCCAAGGACTTGATAATTACAACCAAAAGAGCTACCATTTATAGAAAACTTTCTAAGCTATATGCTTTATATACTTTTCTAAGCTTTATATACTTTATTTTATTGAATTGTCGTGGTAAGTTTATGATATTTACCCCATTTTGCAAATGAAAATACTACAGAAAACTTTACTAGTTGTGAAAAGTCCATATGTGCTTGACCGTAAATTCATGTCTCACTGACATAGTTTTGGACAGAAGTCACTAGAGATGAACATTAGGATAACGTTAAATAATGATGATGATGGCAATGATGGGGATAGGTTGAACAAAAAAGCCAAGACATTCAAAATGCTCTACAAGTTTTGCCTCAGTCCTCATGTCCACTCTGTGAGGTAGAGACTCTCATTGCCCCAATTTACAGATGAGAGAACCAAGCATAGAAGCTAGTTGTATGCCAGAGCCACATCGCTGGTGGTAGGTAGCAGAGCTGGGCTTCACGCCCAGGCAGGTTGACCTTGACCTCTATACTATGCCACTTCTCACAGGCAGGGCTCGGCCTCCTGAAGCCTTGCACCCCGAGGAAGAGGTTCCCTGCATTGTTCATCAGGCAAGCTGCCCTGAACTCCTTGTAGCACCCACACGACATAAGGTAGACCTACCAACCCCATAAGAGACCCCGCACGCACACCCAGATTTGGGTTGTGATTTGCTGAGATGGGACAACGAAGGCTGTAGCTTCTTGCTGGGCATGTTGACAAACATGGAGGGGGAGGGAGGCTATGCTCACAAGGAATTATTTGCTGATGTAGAAATTCTATTAAAAAGTTTTGGGCTGGCCCGGTGGCGCACTGCTACAGTGCGCCGCTTGGGAGCGCAGCGGCGCTTCCACTGAGGGTTCGGATCCCACATACAGACCGGTTCCGCTCACTGGCTGAGCGAGGTGCGGGCGCAGCGCCGAGAGTTGCGATCCCGTTGCCGGTCCCGGTCCGGTACGGGCGCGACACTGAGGGTTGCGATCCATTGCCGGACACGAAAAAAGACAAAAAGGAAAAAAAAAAAAAAAAGTTTGACTGGATTTCTTAGAAACACAAAGAGGACAAATAATTTCTGGTCCATTTTCTTATGGGGTTTAATTTTGCTTTCTCAGGGTTGTGTTGGTTTGTTTTACTTCAGAATGTGAGCAGGAGAATATCATTTTGTTGTTGTTGTCCTGGCTGAAACCAAAGCTTTTGACTTCTCAGTAAATAAAAATATGCCCCTTCTCCTGCTCCTCAGGCTTGTTTCATTTCTTGGGGTTAAAATGAGGTTTGCAGAGAGAGCTCTGTTTATTTTGAAGCCTCAGTCTTCATGCTACACTCCTGGATCCTGCTGGCTGGGGCCTGGAAGAGGGCTGCAACTGCCCAAGATAGGAAGACCCCCAGCAGGTCTGCCACAGGCCCACGGAAACAGTGTATCTCCTCACAAAGTGCCCAGCTGGGCTTCGAATGCCCCCAAAGTCCCCTTCAGTGGTGGGACACGTGGGCCCTTTGAAGGCCTGCTTTTCAGAGCCCTGGGTGGTGCTTTCCCTTCCCAGGGCAGGCCCCACTGGGCACTGACTCACGGCTTATCATTCTTTACTAGAAGGTCCGGATGAAGCAATGCAGGGTTGAAATTCACTGTTTCTGCTCCCTCGCTCTGGCCATGACTCATTACTCAGCAAACACCGCATGGTTCCACATCCTCCTCCAGAGGAGCAGGCGCTCACTGTTACATAAGCAGCAGTCTACAGCTGCTCTTGGGTAATTGAAAGTGAGGCTTTCTGACTGGCAGCCCTGCTGGGAGAGGCATGACTCTTTCCTCACCCCATGATACCAATCTTTATGAGAAGAGAAACCTTCTCCGGGAGAGGGCTCCCCAAGCCAGGGTGTGCTGCGGGGGTTTGTTTTCAGCACAGTAGGCCTGATGTTTGGAAGAGCTTGTATGTTCTGCCTTGTTAAAACCCGGCCCTTCCACAGTGTCTCTGATCTTATCTCTCTTGACGAGCTGAAGCTGGGCTGTGTGAGGCGGAACCTGCCGGTGCTGAGCAGAGCAGGAAGCATGGCCTGGGGTTCCTGTGCCCAGGGACCCACCCATGAAGGACCACCCAGGAACAATCATCT
>NW_007736766.1:52110-55373 GCF_000696425.1 Galeopterus variegatus
TGGCCTGGGGTTCCTGTGCCCAGGGACCCACCCATGAAGGACCACCCAGGAACAATCATCTTAGGAAAAGCGTTTGCGAGAGCTGTCTCTGTGTAATAAACTGAGCACTGTGATCATAGAAAGTAGAGTCAGATTGCAAAGCCCAGAGTAAAAGAGACAATTGATCTGGTTCAGGGAGAGAAGTGACTTTAAATTGCTCTTCGAAAAAAACAGAGGGGTTAGAAGGGATCACTTTGAGGCTCAGTAATCCTGTCCTCTTTCCCACCCTGCTTTACCAGGGAATTACTTTTGAGGAGTGGTGGAAGCAAAACAAACTCTGAACATCTTTTTCTGGAATCTGTTTCAATCAGAGAAGTCCTGCTTGTAAACACCACAGGAAGTGCGAGCTGAGGAGGAGAAGGCTGCCTTTCTGAATGCCACCCCTAGGGGATCGGGATGTGGACACTATATGTGGCTCCTTGGGCAAGACCACAGTCCTCCTTAATGGCTTCATTATCTGCTCTGGCTGGGTTGGGGACAGCCAGCTGGCAGGACACGAGTCGTGGGTGAAGGAGCACTTGGCCTCCAGCCTGGCATGCCATCCCCAAAGTGAATGTTCCAGGAAATGTCCCCAACACCACAGAGAACTGAGGTCCTGGGAAAGCCTGGCCTAAGGGGCTCAGATAGGCCGGTGAAACAGAGTTTTGGTAAGAAAAGGAGATGGAATGGTATTATTGGGTTATCCAAATGAGGCATGCCACCATAGGGGAGACTGCCTTGAGGTTCCCAACCTTCCTGCAAGTCACAGACATGGTGTCTCCCTAAAATTCATAGGTTGATGTCTTAACCCCAAGTATCACAGAATGTGACCATGCTTGGAGACAGGGCCTTTAATGAGGTAACTAAGTTAAAATGAGGTCATAAGGTGGGCCCTAATCCAATATGACTGCTGTCCTTAGAAGAAGAGAAAACACACATGGAAGAAAGATCACATGATGACAAAGGGAAGAAAGAGTTGGCCATCTGTAAGCCGAGGAAAGAGGCTTCAAAAGAAACCAACCTGCTGGCTCCTTGATCTTGGACTTCTAGCCTCCTGAACCATGAGAAAACAAATTACTAAGCAATAAACAAATTGTTTAGGCCTCCCCATCTGTGGTACATGGTTATGGGGTCCAGGCCTGAGAAAATCAATATACATTGGGACTTTGTAATTTCCTTAGATGTGACATCCTTGGCTTTTCTTCATAGCTCAAAGTCTGTCCCTTTCATGGATAATTCTCAGAAAACAAGCAGGGGCATGTGGAAAGAGAGGTCTTCCATCCCCCCTTACAGTTCCTGAGTAGAATGGAAATGCGAAGTCTGGGATCTTGAGCTCCTTGAGAAAACTACAACAGACCTGAAGGCCTGTGGGGAGAAGTGTGAGTCTCCTCGAGGGCCCTGGAGGGAAACACAGTTACTGGGGCTTCTCCTCCAGGACATTGTGATCAGCACTGTGTGAACAGAGCATGTTCAACCCAGGGGCATGTTCCTTTGGCCCCGCTCTTCACAGCCTGTCCAGGCCTTCATCAGCCCCTGCTCAGTGAAGAAAGTGCCAAAGCAACCGTGTATCCATATACCTGGAGTATACCAAGGGAAGTTAGTCTTTTGCTTTGGCTGAGAGGGTCTCAGTAGACACTTGAGGAAGGAACCCTGATGCACAGTACTAGATACTTGGCTTTAGCTTCGGTAAAGCTTAGTTTCTGTCTTCTATGAGCAGGTATCGGACACCGGAATTAACAGGATTATACCCCTGAAGGATTCATGACTGGACCCCGTTGCCACCACTACCACCTGCATACAAATTGCCCCAGTTTTACTTTTTTCTAGCTTTCTGGAAATCTGGAATTTTAACTAGATGCTCTGTTTTTGCCACTTTTCTTCCTTTCTAAAAAATCTATTTTAATTAAATGTTCTTTAGATCCCGGCTGAGCCAAGCCCCAGTGTTGTGTCCCAGAGAGTTCAAGCTGCCTTTCAAAGCTGCACCAATTCTTTCTCCCTTCTGCAAAGCCTACGTGCAGATGGAGACAATAGGGCACTCGGGCCAGCCTCTCTCCACAGCTCTTCAGGGCCACTTCCCCTCACGCTGCTCCTCCCTCAGGGTTCTCAGGTGTGGGTGGGGCCCTAGGGAAGCTTCTAGTCTCATCATTTCACTTGAGACAAACCCAACAACAGAGAAGTGTTAAAAAAAAAACAGAGCATAGCCAGCATCTTAGCATAGAAGCCCATTCCAAGATAGTGTCCTGCAGAGGAAAAATTAAACCTTAACCCATAGGTTCCGGCTGAATCCTGGCATAAATGCCTCATAAACTTGGAAGTTCCAGCATGGCCCTGAACATGCCGCTGTCTCCCACGCACCCACGGTGGGCCTGGCCCTCCGCCAGGGAGCTCGGTTGCAACGCTGGAAACTCCCTGACTTTGAACAATGTCTGGGTGTTTTCTGCTTCACAGGAGCTCCGAAGGAGGGGGAAAAGTGGAATCAATTTGGTGTTTAATTTGACTTCTGTCACTCTGCATACCTACGTGTTTCATCCGCCTTCATCATCACAGCTGTTATAAACGTGCCAGCTGTAAAAGGCAGGGGCTGTAAACAGACTCAGTGGGCCAGATGAAGCGATGGCTTCGGATTTATTGTCCATTGCATAGAAGTGTGCTTGGGTAGTGTATAAGACAACCGTCCTCTCCGCCCCCACCCCCAAATATTGTCTCTGCTTTCTAGGAGTTTATGAACCTAGGAGTCCAGACACAAGAGTAATCATCCCTTCAGGTACGCATTTCTACAACCCATCGCCTTCCTGTTCCTCACCACCGTCCTCCTCTCCTATCCCCTGTCCCCCTCCCTCTTCCCTCTCTCCTTCACCCCCTCCACACCCTCTGCCTCCTTCGGGTTCTCCTTTGCTGAGCTACAGGTAGGAGCACACAACTGATCTTTCATAGCTCTCAGGGTCAAGAGCCAAGGGAAGGATCTGGAGTTGTCTTTGAAGTCATCTCCCCCTCCCATCCCAACTTCTGGTTGCTGAAGTTGGCTTTTAAGGAGGAAGGGACTAGGAAGGAGAGAAGAGAAGTAGATGTGGAAACACCTCCTCCAGAAGTATTTGCTAGCAGGGAATAATATAGGTGAATACAAAACTGGTAAGGCACAGAATCCCAAAGCTAGAAGAGGACTTTGGGCATTATAAATTCATCACCTCACTTTACAGATAAGAAAAATGAGACCCAGGGAGGTTGGCGACTTATGCAAAAAGAAA
>NW_007736766.1:56667-60660 GCF_000696425.1 Galeopterus variegatus
GGGGGGGTGTGGGTGTGGGTGTTAGAATATGGATGGGGTGAAGATGGCCAGCTTCAGTGAGAGATTTCAGTAGGATGAGAGATTTTAGTAGGATGAGAGATTCCAGTAGGACGAGAGATTTCATAGCTAAATAAAGAATCTAAAAACACTTGCACAGCATAACCTGCAAACTGCACTGATAGCTCCAGCCCAGATTATGGAAGGCCTGAAACAGGAGTAAACAATCACCTGCCAGGAAAGAAAAGGGCCAGGTGACAAGCACAGGAGTGGCCACAGGCTGGTTGTAAATGACATATGGCCCCACGGCTGTGGCTTGTAAACTAGTTTGAAATGCACAAACTGACTCCCTCCCACCTGGTCAGGTTAATAGATAACAGTTTGAGTTATCGGTCAGGGCTTTGCCTGGTGGGCCTGTCCTGGGGCCCTAACCTTTTCCCTAGGCCAAAATGTCTGGAATTTGAGCTGATACAAAAAGGTCACAAAAGGATGGGCTTTCTGCAACACATAGGCCCTTGGTTCCCTAAGCATCCTTGCTTGAGGACACTCTGACCATGGGGGCTCTCTCCATGGCTCCAAGAATATTCCCTGCTGTCTTCATTCTAAACAGCAACATAAGAAATTACACACAACAACAAAACAGCAGAACAGCTGGCTGCAAGATTCAAACAGCTATATCAGCAAAGGGTGCACTTGTTGGAAGGTATCTTTAAATCCAGCTTCCAAGGCAGCTGCCAGCACACCCACTCACTTGCCAGGGCGAGCCAGTGAGAAATGGACCTCGGGGCTGCAGTCCTTTGAAACCCAACGGCTGAGGAAAGGCACACATTGTCGTTAGATTATTATCCTTCATCTAATCAGTTATTAAGCAGCCCCACTGAGTTCAGTTAGACACATGGTCCCCACCCTGTTGGAACTTTGGAAATGTCATGGTAAAATGAAAATGTCCCCCTCACCCATTGGCTAAGGATTCCCAGAGTCTTAGGCAAGCTAGAGATGAGCAAAATATGTCATTGTCCCTGACATGTTTACATCACCAAGGAAACGATTAAAAACATAGCCTGTATCTTCCCACTTGCTAACTCTTCTGTGTTTCGTTGGTATTTGGGTCTTTGAGTTGCATACTGCGATATTATGATATAATAAGAAATACAAATTTTGGTCTTCATCCCTGGTTGCTGGCCAGAGCTCCTGAAACCCTTGGAATTTCCTAAGTGATAAAAGCAATAAAGGTCTTTTATTATTCACAACAAGCTCCTTTCAACCACACCTGAGTTTATGTTCACGAGGTGACTTTTGGAAAGTCCCTAAGAATGGGGGGCTGGTTGTGAGGGGAACGAAACCTGCTGATTGGAGGACTGGGACTTTCAGTCCCAATGCTCCATCTCCAGGGAGGGGAAAGAGCCTGGAGACTGAGTTAATCACCAATGGTCAACGATTTTTTTTTTCACTCAATAAATGTTTTTTTTTTCCTTTTTGTCTTTTTTACTGACCGGTAATGGGATCGCAACCCTCAGTGTCGCGCCCGTGCTGGACCAAGACCGGCAACGGGATCACAACCCTCCGCGCTGCGCCCGCACCTCGCTCAGCCAGTGAGCGGGAACTGGTCTGTAAGTGGGATCCGAACCCTCGGCAGGAGCACCGCCACGCTTCCCAAGCGGCGCTCTGTAGCAGTGCGCCACCGGGCTGGCCCTAAATGTTTATTTTTTAATACGTATATCAGAAACTACAGAATTCTTATGGATATTCTTATTTTTTATTTTATTTGTTTATTTTTTAGTTCATCCTTGTCATTTAAAAATTTTTTTTTATTGAAATATATTGATTGTACATATTTATGTGGTACAGAGTTATATTTCAATACATATATACAATGTGTGTTGAACTATTCAGGGTAATTAGCCTATTACTGCAAAATTTAAATCATTTCTTTGTGGTGTGCACATTTGATCTCCTCTCCCCTAGTCACTGGTTTACATGCAATAACACATTTTCCTTATAGATTTCTGGGTTGACTATACACCAGCCAGGCTTATTTTTCCTATCTTGCTGTACTTTTTTGTCCATTAGTCAGCCTTTTGCTATCCCTTCTACCCCCACCTTTCCCACCTCTGTAACCACAGTTCTCTCTTCTTTTAACAGTTCAGTTACTATTATTATTCATTTGTTTTATTTGTTTCTTTGTTTTGTTTTGTTCTCTTTTTTTAGCTCTCACGTAATGACTGAGGACATGTGGTATTTCTCTCTCTCCACCTGTCTTATTTCACTTAACACAATTTTTCTCTAAGCTCATCCATGTTGCTACTAATGGCAAAATTTCATTCTTTTTTCTGGTTGAATAGTATTCCATTGTGTATAGTATGACATTTTCTTCATCCAATCATCTGTTGATGTATATTTGGGTTGGTTCACTATTTTGGCTATTGTGAACAGAGCTGTAATAAACATGGGAGAGCAGGTATCCCTTTGACATGATGCTTTCATTCCTTTGGGAATATACCCAGCAGTGGGATTGCTGGATCATATGATAGTACTATCTACAGTTGTTTGAGAAACCTCCATCCTGTTTTCCACAATGGCTGTACTAACTTACAGTCCCACAGTATTGTAAGTGGTTTTCCCTTTTTCTGCATCCTCACCAGCATTTGTTATTTTCTGTCTTTTTGATAATAGCCAGTCTAACTGGGGTGAGATGGTATCTGAATGTGGTTTTGACTTGCATTTCTCTGATGCTGAGTGATGTTGAGCATTTTTTCATATACCTGTTAGCCATTTGTATGTCTTCTATTGAGAAATGTCTATTGAGCTCCCTCATCCCCGATGACCAAAGATTTAGTCAATCATGCCTAAGCAATGAAGCCCCCATGAAAACCCCAAAGGAGGGCTTGAAAGCTTCTGGGTTGCTGAGCACAGGAAGGTGCTGGGTGGGTGGTGTGCCCAGAGAGGCATGGAAGCTTTACACCACTTCTCTCATACCTTGCTCTGTGTATCTCTTACCTGGCTGCCCAGTTTTTCCTTATACCTTTTCTAATAAACTGGTAATTTAGTATTAAAACTTTTCCTGGGTTCTGTGAGCCACTCTAGCAAATTATTAAACCCAAGAATGGGGTCATGAGAATCTCCTATTTGTAGGCGAGTTGGACAGAAGTTATGGGTAACCTGGGGACCTACTGCTTACAATTGGCATCTGAAGTGGAGAGCAGTCTTGTGGGAATGAGCCCTTAACATGTGGGGTCTGCACCAACTCCAGTTGCTGTCAGAATTGTGTTGAACTGTAGGACACGCAGATGGTGTCTGCAGAGAACTGGAGAAATTCTAGGTGTAGGGAAAAACCCCACACATTTTGGTGGCCAAAAATGGAGTATTGAGTGTTACAAGTGACAGTATAGTTAAAAACAGTTTGTTTTCCCCATACAAGTAAGAACAGAAAACCTCAGAAGGAGCTCTCGCTGTTTCTCCAGGTGTAAGGGAAGATACCACCTAAGTGTCCAGCAGCACACAATTAATGATAGCCCTTTCCATGTGCTAGACAGAGATGTGGGCACCTACGGTGGCACATTGCTTTACTTAATTTCACTATAACCTTCATCAGTAGCCCATGATTTAAAAAAGAACAAATGTGTCAATGAGAATAGGACACTTTCCTAATATCACAAAGTTAAGATTTGGTAGAGCTGGGATCTTAACTCAAGTTTAAGAGATGTGCCAGAGTCCATGTGCCTTATATATAGCATTCTCTTGCCAACTTAGAGGTGGCCCAATTCAAGCATTATTTTAAAAAGAAAATTCTACAGAATTTCTTTGGCCCTAATAGTAAAAGAGAGGACAATTATGTATGTTCCTGCCTAGTAGTTATTGATTTGGGAGGGAGTATTAATTACATAATATATGCTTAGGTTTGATAGACACAGAGAAAGTCCCCATAATTGTAAAGTAAGTATTATTGGTCTAGAGCAATCACCTCCTGCAGGAGGTCCTTTTCCTCCTTTCTAAGAG
>NW_007736767.1:0-740 GCF_000696425.1 Galeopterus variegatus
CATTCCGCGAGGTGCGGAGGAGAGAGCCATCCCGTGCCCATGTCAGCACTGAGCGTTTCCCCCTGGCCTGCGTGGTAGCACGGTGGGCAGTGCTTGTGCAGGGCATCTCGCTGTTTGCAGTGTTTAAGTCACAAGTTAGGTTGGACATTTTGTCTCATGTTTATTTCTTCTCTTCCTGTTTTGCTTGTTTTGGTTTGTTTTCCTCTCAAGATGTAATTGTTTTCTCACTGGTTTGGAAAAACTCTATATATTGAATATGGTAAGTAATAAAATACATGGAAAATATTTTTATCCAGTTTGTCATTTGCCTTCTAACTTTGTGGTTTTTCTGTGTTGGTCAAAAGCCGACCATTTTTTATGTAGTCATATCTACCGGTATTTATGTGTTCTACCTCTAGAATTTTGAGTAGAATCTTTTCTGCCCCAAGATTATATGAATATTTACTTATATCCTCTTATTTCACTTCCATGGTTTCCCGTGAATCATGTCTCTTTTATCGTTCTGCACTTCCTTTGGGAGGTGGG
Source organism: Galeopterus variegatus (assembly GCF_000696425.1). Lineage (NCBI taxonomy): Eukaryota > Metazoa > Chordata > Mammalia > Dermoptera > Cynocephalidae > Galeopterus > Galeopterus variegatus. Next base: position 526 of record NW_007736767.1, read on the forward strand.
GGGCAGCCCAGAGGATAAGAGGGTGCACTTGGAAGCTCTGCTGCCTGGCATTGAACCCCTGCATGGCCACCTGTGTACCCTGGCAAGTTACCTAGACTCTCTGTGCCTCAGTGTCTATACTTACAAAATGGGAGTAAGACAGGGGTATTGTGACGGTCAAATCACGGCGATTTGCAAACTTGTTAGTCTCAGGGCTCCTTTACAAACTCTTGAAA
>NW_007736767.1:2385-51051 GCF_000696425.1 Galeopterus variegatus
CAGAAAAATCTTTACGTTTTTGGAAGTTGTTGAACTCATGGGGGTAGATACGAGTTTTTCAAAATTCTTGCCCTTCTGAGAGTCACCCTGACCACCACTTTCTACAAGGCAGTCAAATCATGGCTGCATGCATGGATGGCATGTTGTGTTCTGGGCCCCGGGCTAGAACTCTGCCTATATTGTCTCATTTATTCTCACAGCACAGACACCTGCAAAGTTGATCTTTATTTTGTTCTTTAAAAATCTTTCCAGTTTTGTTCATTTAAGTGGCTAGTTTGTGCCACACACTGGCCAGGCTCTGGGGACATCATCGTAGTCCAGCCCCAGCTCCTGCCTGGTGGGTCTCGGGGGTGACACCATGGTGGGAGGGTGGGGGGGGAGTTAAGGCAGGCTTCCTGATGTGGGGGATGGGGGTGGGCTAGGCAGAGGGCAGCTGAGCAGGAAGATGTGAATGAGTGAGGTAGGGCTGGTGTGTGGCCCTCAAACTTCATCTGATGCTTGGCAGAAGGAAAAGTGGCATCCGTTCCTTCTCTGTAGGGAAACCGGCCAGGTTGCACCAACAGAAAGATGACCCAGCCTTGTTGTTTATGGACTATTTCAAGGATCTTCTATTTCAAAGGCAAAATTTCTGCCTTGTATAGACTGTAGAGCTCCCCACCCTCATCCCTGGCCCAATTAGATGCACTTCTGCCTAATTTTTGCTACTGTTGATTATTTGCAAAGGCCTGTTGATGCTGCCTGTTCCAGGGTCTGTAAGAAGTTCACTTTGGCTGGACTTTAGAGCACAGGGTGGGAATTGGGGAGCAATAGGCTGGAGGAGGGGGCTGGGGATGTCACAGATTGTCATGTGATTTTTCCTTGAGTCTAACTGAAGTCCTTTATGCTGAAATCTGTCTCCTCTGCTTGGTGCACGTCATTCTCTGGAGCAGGAGAGGTCTTCCCCAGCGATGGTCTTCCCTGGCCCTGGTGGACGGTGCCCAGTGAAGCAGATGAGCAGGGAGGTGCAGGGGAGAGAGCGGGTAGGAGAGCCCTGGTCCCAGCCCTGCCGTCCACTGTTTCTGTGATCGTGGGCAGGTCTCTAGCCACCTCTGACCTCAGTTTTCTCCTCTGTAAAATGAAAGGAATAATATATGTGTATTAAATGTATGCATGTATACATTTATTACATATATACATACATGTATAAATTATATTAAAATTTTTTTTAAATTAAAAAAATAAAATAAATTCAGACTATGGTCTCAATGGTGCCTCTGGCTCTAACTTTAAGATACATGTTGGTGGCCAAGGGGGTTTAGACTCAGTACTGTGTGCATGTGTGCACGTGTGTGTGTGTGCGCACGTGTGTGTATGGTTTTGGGGTTGGGGGACCTGGCCCAGGGCAGATGAGGGGTTGGTCTGAGCCCCTGCCCTGTGTATAGACCTGAAAGTCTCATGTTCCCCCAGCCCCTGGCCCCACTGTGGGGGAACCCTGCAGTGCAGCAACTTCCTCCGTGTTTGTCCTGAGGCTGCGGCAGATGTTTCCTGCAGCTGGCCACTCCGCCTTCTGCTGTCCCCCAGATGGGTGGCCCTATTTCTAGCTCCATTGTTACCTACCCGGGGGATCTGGCTGCCTGGGTGTGTGAGAGTTGGTGGTACTGGAAGGGACCCTCTTGCCCTGGGTCTAACGTGTTCTCTGCCTTGTGCAGACCTCTGCTTTAAGCTTCCCAGTGTCTATTGAGAGACCTGGGGTGGCCTCGGGAGAAACAGGGGAGTGATGGGTGGTTGATGCAGTAGGAAGAGCCTGAGCTGTGGAACCAGAGGCCCAATTCTCTCATTGTGTTACCTGAGCCTCAGTCTTTTCACCTGCTAAATGGGACAATAGCCTGTGCTTCTGCCTTGCTCCTAGGGTTGTTCTGAAGCACCAATGAGATAGTGCATGTGAAATTCATTTAGCAAAATGTCATTGAGAACCAACCTTTGTGGGTTCAACCCTGTGGGAGGCCTAGGGGAGCATCCAACCCAGAATAGGGAGATGAGGCATATACTTACTTAACAACAGGCCAGTGGGGTCAAGGCCAGGCTGGGTGGAGCAGGGGCTGAGTGCTGTGAGGCTTGGAAGGCATATTAGTCCTTTTCTGTTGCTTATAACCGAATTACCTGGAATTGAGTGATTTATAAGAGAACAAAATTTATTGCTTACAGTTTCAGAGGCTGGAAATTCCAAAGTCCAGGGAGCACATCTGGTGAGGGTCTTGGTGGTGGTGACAGTGACCCAGGGGTCTCACATGGCAGAAAATGGTGGGGCAGAGGGAGAGAGACTCTCACATGCTCTCCTTTTAAAGCCCTCAGAACCACGCCCCTGACCACCATTATTAATCCATTCACTACAGCGTGTTCCTACATTCTAATCATGTCTTCAAGGTCCCACCTTTCAACCACCACAATAGGATTTCCCACCCTCTTAACATTTTCACAGTGGAAACCAAGCCTCCAACACATTAAACTCTGGCCTGACACAATTCAATCCATAGTAGAGGGAGGGGCATTTCCACTGAACACTGATGGATGTGGTGCGGGGGTGAGGGTGGGATGGCTTTCCTGGTTGCGGGACCCTGGAGGGCAGACGTAGGGAGGCAGAGAAGGGCCTGCTGTGTCCTGGTAGGTCCCTGAGGGCTTGAGCAGCTCTGGCTGGCAGCTCTGGAGCTTCTTCCTAGGAGGAGCCCCTTGTAGGTCTGGGAGCAGGAGGCTCTGTAGCCCCCTTCCTGAGCATGTAGCCAGCACAGCAGCTCTGCTTCTGGCTGTTTTACACACTGGACTTTCATGAAACGTTGATTTTGCACAAAGGATTCAGCTGCTAAAATGTTTGAAAACCACACATCCCCTCCAGTCCCTTCACTTTCCAGATGGAAACAAAGTGCGGCCCAGAGAGGGCTGTGCTGATTCAGAGGCCTGTTGGAGGGAAACCCCTTCTGTAGTTTTCCTGTTCGACACCATAGGACAGCTGGTATGCAGATTTGCCTAGAATATGTACCCCAGAATTGGGTTGTGGTTCTCCCCACCTCCTTGAGATGATGCTTCAGGTCCCACTTTAGGAGGCTGGAAGTGAGGTTCAAGCATGAGTTCCCACTGGCCTTCTGGGCCCGGTTCTGATAGCAGCCAGGAGAGTGTCCTCAGGGACTGGGTCCTGGTGAGGTCTCAGGAGACCCTGGGTTTCTGCTGACCTTGAAATGTCCAAGTGCCCAAATCTTGGAACAGAGCACATGAGCATGTCTAGACACTCTTAACCCTGTTTTCCCCAGTCACCCCGCTCCTCCCAAGTGTTTGTCTGTAATTCCTGGCCACAAGAACCTGGAGATGATGGAAGCTCAGGCTTTATGCAAAAGGAAGCGTGCCTTTCTCAGAGCTGACCCCCTCCTTCCCTCTTTGTGCTTGTTCCTCAAAGAACCATCAAGGAGGGGTCCTTCCCATCCAGATGATATCTTCTTGCTTTCCAGGGACTTCCTTGGCTCAGAAGAGCCCCTAGAGGGACATGGAGAGACTCTGTTGCACAGATGGGGAGGCTCTCTCTCAGTGGTCTCCCTCTGCCTTTTTTTTTGGAGCAATGGAGGCCATTTACTATCTACAGTGCGGAACAAACCTTTAGCTGCTCAGAACTTTCTAAATCTCTGCAGTTGACTCAGGGACAGCTGCTGCACCACACTGCCTGGCAGTTGAGTGCTCTGATTGTCACGTGTGTGTATCTTCGGCCACCCCGTGGGCCTTGGTGGCTGGGGGTCATGTCTTCCCCCATGGCCAGATCCCAGGCTCACAATATCCTGGAGTTGCTCTGCCCAAGCATGGAGCCACCAGCCCACAGCGCTCCCAGCTTTCACCAGCAGGAAAACATAACATTTTTCTTATAAGAAGGAAAAGAAGTAAGTTCTGCCCTGTTGCCATGTGGCATGTGGTCACTGACAGTCAAACCTAAAAATAACAGAGTGTACTAGTCAGGATTAGATTTGGCTGCAAGTAATAGGAAAAGCCAAATAACAGTGGCTTATACAAGATGGAAGTTTATTTCTTCGTCCTGTCCAAGCCCAGAGCTTTACAGACCAGGCATGGTGTAGCGGCTCTGCTCCACACATTCCTTGGGGAACTTGATCTCCACCATTCCTAGGGTGTGGCTTCATGTACTCATGGTTCAAGATGGCTGCAAAACTTCAGTCATCACATCAGTGTTCCAGGCACAGGATGGAGGAAGGGAGGAAAGGAGTTTCATAAGGAAGGATTCTGGAACTTGGCGTGTGGCGCTGCCTCTTATGTCCTGTTAGCTGGAATTTAGTCACATGGCCGCAGGTAGCTGCAAGGAGGTGGAGAATGTAGTCTTGGCTTCGGGCAGCCATGTGCTCAGCTAGCCGTCCCTGAATGAGAAGCTGGGCCAGAGCTTCAGGGCCTGTAGAGTCTCTCCCAGGGGGGATGTCAGTCCTGCCTCGGGACCTGAATGCCACATGCCCAGGCTAGGAATGGGGAGCAGGGGTTGAGCCTGAAGGAGAAAGCCTGTAGAGGTGTTAGGAGACAGCTCAGTGGCAGTGGTCTGAGTAAGGGAGGTGGGTGACCTTTTCTCAGTGCAGTCAGGGCATGCCAAGAAAGTGTGGTCTGTGTCTGGGCTGCTGAGTCCTGAGGCAGAGGGACAAGGTCACTCCCAGAAGAGTGCCAGGAGGTCAGGGACTCACAGGCTTGGGAGAAATGAGAAAGAGCTGCAGGTACTGGGACACAAGTGGACACAATGCAGCAATCGAAGGGACAAAGGTTAGACCAGGAGCTCCCTCCCCTTCCAGACCTGGAGGGGCCACGGGAGGCCTGGTGGACTGCAGGGGTCTGCTCCTGAGGCCCAGCCCTTGGTCACTTTCCCTGGTGGCATCCTGTTGCATATCCTTGGATTCTTCAAGAGAAGCCAGAGATCTGGTTTTTTATTTGAAATCCCTTGATTTTTAATTACTCTGGCAATTAGCATGGAAAATACAAAACTTTGAGGATCACCTGTGACCCCTTTTGGCGTGTGACTGGGCAGTTTTCCCTGCAGGTTAGGTGTATTCTCTGAGTCCTCAAGGGGACGAACCAGGAGGAATCCATGGAAAATTAGCTACTCATAGGACAGCTTAAAATTTTTTTTTAAATTTTATTTTTGAAATATTTTAAATCCCAATTTTTTTTTTTTATTTTGAGGCATTTCAAACCTCCAGGCAAGTTGGAGAGTGCAGTGAGCACCCGCTCGCCGCCACCAGTGGCTGACGTTGGCTCCGTTTGCTTCTGTCTCTAAACCATATGAGAGTCACAGATGCGAAATGCTTCTCCCCGAAACACTCCAGCCTGTATCTCTTAAGAACAAGGACTTTCTCCTTGCAAACACTACTCAAGGATGTTAAGTTATTATCCAGCAGAAACTCCATATTCAGATTTCCCCAGTTGTCCTCAAAATGCCCATTATAGCCTTTTCCCCCCTCCCCAATCTGATATCCCATATAGACGGAACTTTCGAACAGGCAGAGCCGACCCACATGGGAGCAGACAACTAGGGGTGCTGGAAAAGGTCCCAAATTCCAGGAACCTACAGGCCCATGCTGGACGCTAGCATCTGGTGACCCAGTGACCACTACCAGCTGCAGTGCAGGCTCTGCTGTCCCGAGAGCCCCTCTCTGCCCTCCCCCTGTCAGGTGAGCTGAGAGGGAGGCTCATCAGTTACTCTGCCCACCGTTGTCCCCTCCCTGCTCCAAGCCCACCTTGAGGTGTCATCTCATGACCATGATGACATCTCCTTCCTGCCAGAGCTCAGACCCTTCAGAGGCTCACACTGTTTGTAGGCTGAAGCCTGCAATTCAGAGCCCCCCTGCTGAACATATGGCAGTCTGTCCAAACTTTGCTCCATCTTCTGTTTTTAACTTTTAAACTTTTTTTTTCCAGTTTAGAGAGAATAAAGACATTTCAGAAACAGAGAATTAGTAGGTGAAGGGCCCCTAGATAGCTTTTAGTTTTTTTTTTTTTTTTTGTCTTTTGTCTTTTTCCGTGTCCGGCAACGGATTGCAACCCTCAGTGTCGCCCCCGTACCGGACCGGGGACCGGCAACGGGATCGCAAGCCTCGGTGTTGCTCCCACGCCTCGCTCAGCCAGTGAGCGGGAACCGGTCTGTATGTGGGATCCGAACCCTCGGACGGGAGCGCCACCGCACTTCCCAAGCGGCGCACTATCCAGTGCGCCACCGGGCCGGCCCTAGCTTTTAGTTTTTAAATTGATCTCTTCCTATTGTAAAGAGAAGGAGGCAGAGGGGCAGAGGTTGTGAAGGGGCAGGTCTGGGGACGCCCAGGAGGTGAAGGGTACAAAGCCAGGTGCCTCTGCTAAGCTGTGCAGCTTGGGGGGATTGACATCTTCGTCCCTGCTCAGCCGTTGCCTCTTCTGAAAAGTGTGCATCCAGATCTCCTTCTCAGCTCCCTTGAGGATTGTTGTCATTAGCAAAGACACGAAAAACCCACCAGCCATACAAGTGGAATTATCATGGGGGGATCTGGACTGCAGTAGGCAGAGCACCTGGGTGGAGGGCCGAGGGCACAGGCTCAGAGCTGGAGGAGCTTGGGGGGGCTTCAGGGGCGGTGGGGTGGGGATTCTCTGAGTCAGGAGCTGTGGCCTGCCCAACTTTGGCACTTGTGTAAATAACTTTTTTTTTAACGTTCCTAAAGTAATCATATTCATTGGAGGAAATTTAGAAGTGATGGCTAAGCCAAAAAGAAGAAAGTTACTACCACACTCAGCCCCACCCCTCAGGATTAAGTGCCATTAATGGTTAAGTGGACACCCCCAGTTTTTGTGCCTGCTTGCTGTTGAGTGCTGTAGCCAGGCAGGGTGAGGAGGTAAAGTGGTGCAGAGACCCTGCCCTGCCCTCTCGGAGCTGATTTGTTCTGGCAGCAATTAGGTGTCCAGCTCCCGCCCTGAGCCAGGCACCTGGTACAGAGCCAGGAAGGACACAGGCATGGCCCCTGCTGAGAACAGCATGAAGTACAAGGGAATGGAGTGCCCCATTTTGTAATGCTCTCAAAGGGTGTCACACAGCCCAGATCCAGAGCCTAAGTGGTTAGTGCCCCCCAAATGTCTAGTAATCCCTGACCCTTATTGAGCACTTATTGGCCGGGTCTTGTTCTGAGGACTTTACGTATGTTATATTACTTAACCTTCGCAACAACCCCACGAGGTTGCTACTGCCGTTGTCCCTATTTCACAGAAGTGACAACTGAGGCCCAGAGAGGTCACTTGGCCAGGTTACACAGCCACAAGTGTGGTGCTGGATGGGAAGGTGTGACCAGAGGGGTGAGTACACTGTGGGACAGAGGACGGGGAGCACTTCATGTTTTTAACAAATTTATTGAGGTTAATTTCACGCAATAAAATCCACCCACTTTAAATGTACAGTTGGTCAGCGTTGGCAGATGTATACAGCTGTGTAGCCACCACATCAATGTCTAGAGCAGTCCCATCCCCCAGAAAGTGCTCTTGAGCCTTGTGCAAGTCGGGTCCTTCCCCCATGACCTGCTTTCTGCCCCGAGTTTTGCCGTTTCCAGAATGTGATATGAATGGGGTTATGCAGTTTGAATCTTTGGGGCCTGGCTCACTTGTCTTAGTATGATATTTTTGAGGTTCGTCCATGTAGTGTGTCTCCACGGATCTATGTGTGGATCTGCTGCATTTTGTTTATTCGCCAGTTGATGGACATTTGAGTTGATTTCAGTTTTTGGCTGTTATGAATAATGCTGCTGTATACCAAGTCTTTTTCTGGACATATTTTCATTTCTCTTTGGTAGATATGTAGGAGTGGGACTGCTAGGTAAGTGCACGTTTAATTTGTAAGAAACTGCAAAACTGTCTTCCAAAGCGGCTGTACAATGTTACCCTTCACCGGCAGCGTGGGAGAGTTCTGGTTATTCCATATCCAATGCCTGGCATTGTCACTCTTTTAACATTTGTCATTTTAGTGCATGTCGCCAATGACAAATGATCCTGAATATCTTTTTATGTACTTATTTGGCATCCACATGTACTTTCAAATCTTTTGCTCATCTTCAAATTGGGTTTTTTTTATTAACTTGATACCAAGTTATAAGAGTTGGCACTTCTTTCCTGGGTCAGGATTAAATGAGATATACATGTGCAGTCTGAGATCCACTCATTGGCTGCCCTGGTGTCCCCCTCTCTGCACTCAGGGTCACTGGCTCTCTCAGGCGGCTGTTCAAACCCCACCCACCCCTGTGAGCCCCCTACTCCCAGCCCCTGGTGGGCACAGGAGCTACACGCTCTTGACCAGTACACAGTGCTTTGACTAGTGTAATTGCATGCCGGTGCAGTGTCTGCTTGACACAGTCTGTGTGCTCACAGCAGAATCTTCCCTTGCCTCAGGCCAGAGTCAGTGCAGCCCAGCAAGGGAGCCTTGGGTCGGGAGGCAGGAGCCCTGGGTTCCAATTCTGTCCTTGTGACCACCTGCCTTATGACTTGGGGCATATCAGTAGAAAGAGAGGGTTATACTTTGTCTTAGTCCCTTCAGGCTGCTGTGACAAAATGCTGTAAACTGGATGGATAGAAACGGCAGAAACTTATTTCTCATAGTTCTGGAGGCTGAAGAGTCCAAGAATTGGCAGATTTGGTGTCTGTTGAGGCCTGTTTCTCATAGATGTTGCCTTCTTGCTGTGTCCTTACATGGTGGAAGGGACAAGTCAGCTCCATGGGGTCCCTTTTATTAAGGGCACTAATCCTATTCCTGAGGGTTCCACCCCCACTATCTCATCCCCTCCCAAAGGCCCCACCTCCTGATACCGTCACCTTGGGTGTTAGGATTTCAACATGAATTTTGGGGGGACACCAGCATTCAGATTATAGCAGACTAGATGATCTTCAGGGCTGTGGTCAGCTTCAAATCTCTGCTTTTGGGGGATACAGCATGGGGGTGTTCAGTGGTTAGGCCTCAGTAGTGATGGTGACCTGTGGTGATAGCCATTTGTGGAGATTCCTGGGGTCATAGCATCCCTGGGGGGACTTGGAATTTTTCAGGATCCCAGTGGGCAGGGAGGGCAGGAGAAAGAGACTGGGCTGGGGTGGTGGCTGGGGTTGGTGGCATGTGTCCAGCTTTCAGCTTCAGTCTCAAAAGCCAGGCTATGCTTTGGAGAAGCCACCAGTCATTGGGGCAGTCATGGCTGCTGCATGTGACAAGGACAAAGAAGGTGGGGATTTGTGAGCTTTGTGATAGAGATGGGGAAACTGAGACCAGAATGATGACGATTCACTTCTACCAAGAACTGTATGAAAAGAAATGGACTTAGTATCCTGAGATATTTAGAGCTGGGGCCTTAGGAACCTGCTCTTGACCCTCCTGCCCATTGTCCCTGACCCAGGAGCGAGAGAGGTTATCTCCAGTGTCCCCTTGGTCTGCCACTGCCACTGACTAGAGGCTCACCACTCTGGCAGGTCGAGCGTTTATGCTGCAGCATCAGGTGGTTAGTTGATGAGTTGGAGCGAATATTCCAGCTACTGAAGCTTGATTCTTCTTAGGAAACAAGGTCACCTCTCTGTCAAGGATTCCACAGGATGATTTTTTTTCTCTTGGGACTAACTGCCGTGTGTTTGCCTGCAGGCGGAGGATGGCATGTCTGTGTGAAAGACTTTCTCAAATGCCATCCTAGCTGCAGCCTAGATGATTCTGTGGCTTCTTAGCTGGTCACTGAAGGCTTCCGTGGTGAGATGGGACCTGGTGTCCCTGATCCCTCCGTGGGAAGCCGTGCTTCTCTCTAGGAGGCTGGGTAGGGGGTGTTCTGGCAGAGTGGAGGGGGGATGTGGGGGTCGTACAATCCAAGGGGAGGTGGCATGTGAGGTGCTTTTGCTGCCAGGGTCAGCTGTATAAGGTCAGGATGGCAAACAAAGGAGCAGTTATTGACTGCTACCACTTACTGAAGGTCGCTGTCCTCATCTGAATGTGATCCAGCGAGGTGGGGGATGATGTGACATGTGACATAGAACACCCAGCATGGTGCTTGGTGCTTAGAAAGTGCTTTGAAACGTTAATAACAGGAGCAAAGGAGAAGGTAGAAGAGGCCTGTGTGTGGCGGGGAGTGTCATCCCCCACTCCCAGCAGGGTTTCTCCTTATTTGTGTGCCAAAGACCCCTCAAGCAATCCGAGAGGCCCATGGATCCCTTCTCAGAATAATACTTTTAAATACATTAAAAAAAAGAAAAAGGTGAGATTACAAAGGAAATACATTTTATTACTTAAAGAAGTTGGTGAAATGGTAACACAGGTCCTTAGTTATTATTGCATTAACAAGATAATCCATTAGCAAGATGAGGTTAAATTTACTTTTTAGAGACACGTCACCGACAAGACTGCTGCTGCTCAGCTTTGATGGGAACGTTGAGCAGGGGCGTGTCTCTGAGGCAAGGCCCGTGCCCGGCATGATGACCACCCAGGCGATCGTGATTTTCTGTTTTGATGGTTCCAAGTGTTGCAAATCCCACTTTGCAAATGGAATTGCAGCTTCTTCATGGCTCGCTTTATAAGGCGAGGATAGGCTTCTGACTAGAATCCCTGGAATTCTCCAAGCTTGTTGAGTTAAACTCAATTGTGAGAACCTGGGATCCCACCAGGGGCCAAGACCTCCAGGCACAGAGCTGCCCCAAATTGGCCATTTGCATGTTTCCAGCGTCTGTGGGCAGGGGACTCTGGGCTCATGTGGTCCTCTGGTGGGTCTGACAACTACTGTTGTTTAAAGCAGCGATAAGTGCAAGTGACTTTTCCATCTGCAGTGTGACTTGAAAACATCTGTGAGTCTGTGGGCACCACCTCATGGTTGTGCTGATTCTAGGGGCTGGCCTTCACTCATGATTGAAGGAAAGTTAGAAGTTAGGAAAATAAAGGCGTAATTGTTTGTAAGCTGTCCAGGCTCATGCGCCCCCATCTTATAGTCTTGTTTCAGCCCAACCCCCACCCCAGTCTCCTCCCAGCAGAGGTTTGAGCACCAGGGACCCCACTCACGCCCCTGCCCTTGCCGGCCACTGTCTCTGGGAGTGGACAGCAGTGGTCTTAGGAGCCAGATCCACCTGAAGCCGGGAGGGGCTTTCAGACCATCCCATCCATCACTGCCATTTGGCAGCTGTGGACGCTGAGGCCCAGAGGGAGGAAGTTGCCCAGGGCCCTCCAGCATGTGCCAGCAGGGTAAGGTCCCTGAGCTGGCCAGGCTCGCGCTGGCGGGTCGAGCGAGGTTTGAGGGTGAGGGTTACAGAGGGGGATCCCGGCCTCACGCCCTCCCCTGGATGGTTTTGGAGGAGGCGCGGTTTACAAAGGGTCCTGTCCTTCCTCCCCACCAGCTGTTTGTTCTGCCCCGCAGCTGTGCACATCTGCGCTGTCTCCTGGCTGCCCTTACAGGTCACTGGCTGTGGCCTGTCATCGCCTGTGGAGCCCGTGAGACTGGCTGGAGCTGGAGGCAGGCAAGGGGGAGGAGAGGCGAGGTGTCAGGCCCAGCCCAGCCCCGTGAGAATGGTTCCTGGGGCCTGGGCTCAGCCCCACAGCTGTGGCCAGCTGTTGCCTCCTGCATGCCCTTCCCGTGTTTTGTTTGTCGCTTTGTCCCTTGGGAGAGCCACCCTATACCCCTGCTCTCGGAGGCTGTTCCCACGCAGGCCGCCCTGGCCCAGGCTGCAGCAGGGGTCTGGGAAACTGGTGAGCGCTGTTGGGGCCTGCCAGGGCTGGCAAAGTGGCAAGAAATTTCCTCTGCCTTCGGCTGGCGGGGCCCGCCATGGAGTCCTCTCCCTCTCTGAGCTGCCTGTCTTTCTGCTTGGGATCGTGGAGGCTCATTTCCTCCACCTTTGACAAAAAGAGAGAGAGAGAAAAGTGGCAAGAAATTTCCTCTGCCTTCGGCTGGCGGGGCCCGCCATGGAGTCCTCTCCCTCTCTGAGCCGCCTATCTTTCTGCTTGGGATCGTGGAGGCTCATTTCCTCCACCTTTGACAAAAAGAGAGAGAGAGAGAGAGAGAGAGAGGAATTGGACAGGGTGTGGAGGGCTGTGGGGATGGGCTCTTGTAAACACAAGGCATGTGTTCACGCAACTGTCACGAGTCTCCTGGGAGTTTTCAAGGATTACAAGGCTGGGCAGGAGAGGGGGAGCCTTGTCCAGATTGGAGCAGAATCAGGCGGTGGTTTGAGAAGGTTCTGGCAGGGGCCGATGAGTCTGGTGGTCAGTCGTTCTGTCTGAGGGTCCGCAGGGCAGGAGGTGGCTCTGGGAAGGCAGCCTGAATAAACAGAGTGGGGAAGGCCTGGGGAGCCCCCCACTGGAGACCAGGAGCTCAGATTCGGGGCCTAGGGGGGAGAGGGCACAGTGAGCTCAGACTTCAGACTGACTTTTGACTCTGGCTTCATGCTGACTCCACGACCCAGTGACCCCACGAGTGCTGCTGCTGGTTGTGAGAGGGCTGGGGGGAGCGTGGATGGTTGGGAGCGGACAGTTCCCACCGATGTAGCTCATGCCGGCCAGAGGCAGCTAGGGAAGTTGTCATGTTTGAAGGGCTGCTATTGTCCGTGTGCTTCTGCAGAGTGGAGCAGGGTGTGGCGGAGGGGGGCTGGCAGGGCAGCTTGTTGCCCCCTACTCCTGATCCCGGGCCATTAGTGCTATGTAGAGCCAGTGGCTGCTGAGCTCCCAGAAAGTTCTGTGAGCCTGTGTCTCCCGTATCTGTCGCCTTCTGCCTGTGTGGAGTTCCCAGCCCCTTCCCTTCCCAGCAGCCCTGGCTCTTAGAGCTCCGAGCCACCACTTTTCCCACCCACACCAGCTCCTGAAAGGTATCCCGGCCCTCTTCCCCAGCTGTTCTTTTATTTGCCTTAAATAGGTTTTAAGTGTATTACTCAACGTTCAGAGGAGAAACACCAGAAAATGCAGATAAGCAAAAATGAAGCAATATAGATTGTCTGTAATCTTATCACTTGGTGGTAACTCACGCCAGCACCCTGATGTTTGTGCTCCCAGACTTTTCTCCCGATACGTTTCTATGAACCGAAGGGGGATCGTAGCATGTACTTGCTTTGCAACCACGCCATGCATTTCCTACTTTCTAGATGTCTTTCCACGTTAGTCAACAGGATATTTTTAAAGGCTGCTTCTCATTCCACCTCAGTGATGCCCCATAATTTACTCAACAAATCCCCTGCTGTTGGCCAAAGGTTGTTCCCAGTGTGTTGTTATTATAAACGATACCCCAGTCCACACAACAGCATTGTGGGCCACTCTGTGCATACATCCTTAAGTATTTCCTTAGGAGAGAGCCCCACGAGAGGGACCGCTGGGTCTGTGAGATGCCCCGCGTTCTCCAGGCGGGGCGGAAGCTTTGCCTGTTGCTGTTGATTCAGATGTGGATCTTGAGCTCAGTGGTTTGGTGTTTTCTTAGAACCCTGGGTCTGCTGAGAACTCACTTAGTCCGAATTTCCCTGGCCTTATTTTATGAAATTCATGCTTAGAATATCCTCCTGCATCCCGTTCCCATCCAAATCTTTCAGATCCAAACCCAGCTTCGCTCTTAGCCTCTCTCTTCCCCTGGCTCTTCCCTCCTGGTGACGGTAACATCGCCCACTTCTCTCAGCCTGGAAGGCCTGGCTTCTGTCTACCTCCTGAACCAGTCACTTAGAACCCTAGGCCCTGACTTGCTGTGCGTGGTTAACCCCTTCCTAACTGTCTTGTTTTCACCAGAGGAGTGTGCCTTCTAAGGGATCCAGGCTGCGTTTTCCTGTCTTTCTCTGTCCATAACTCCCCCCAAAGCATCAGCAAAGGGCCAGGCACGTGGTAGGCACTCAGTGAGCATGTGGTTTTCTGAGCTCCAGAGCGGAGGTGCCTGCCCGCCTCTCTCTCCTGCAGCACTGTGAGCTGCCTGTCTGTGTGGTGACGGGTGAGGGGTGGGCTGGGTCCCTTCCTGCTGGGACTTTTCCCACCCTCGTCCTTCACTGCAGGCCCTCTCACCACACAGGTCTTGGGTCGTGAGGCTGCCGGCAGACTATGGGGACAACGGCCAGCACAGCCCAGCAGACGGTCTCCGCAGGCGCCCCCTTCGAGGGCCTCCAGGGTGGCAGCACGATGGATGGTCGGCACTCACTCAGTGTCCACTCCTTCCATACCACAAGCTTACACAACAGCAAGGCCAAGTCCATCATCCCCAACAAGGTGGCCCCTGTAGTGATCACGTGAGTGGTGGGGGGTTGGGACCATGTTCCTGGAAGACATGGCCTGGGGGGACCTGTCTGAAGTTGCAGTGGCGTACAGTACTTAATGCTTACAAACTGCTTTCAGTTTCATAGGCCCAGATAGGTTAAGCAGTTTGTCTGGAGTCACACAGGAAGTGGGTGACAGAGCTGGGTTGCTATTGTGGGTCTCTGAGCCCACGTTATTTACCATGTCCACGGTGCCACAGAGCGTGGAGGAGGAGTGGCTGGAGGGAAACCCTTTGAAAATAATTTTTGGCTGAACGTTTGCAAAGGCAGCTTATAAACTTAGATGCATGAAATTAAGATTTTTTTTTTCACAGTCAGGCATTGTGGCTCAAAACAGGTTAACACTGTACTGAAGGGCTTTGGGCTAAAAAAGCTGGAAGCTGCCAATTGACTCTCCTGATTAGGCCCTTCAGGGACATTCCCTGAGGAGGCTGAGGGTTTGTTGTGGCAACGTATTTTGAGAGAGACCTGGACATGCTGTGTGCATCCAGAGGAAAAGTGTCGGGAAGGGGGCCCTGAAGCCCTGTCTCTCCTGTGGGGCTTAATTGAAGGAACGGGTGCTGGGGAGCCTGAGGGCAGGAAGATGGAAGGGACATTGGATCTGCAGCGAGTGAGTCGGGAAGACTCGTACTTTTTGTCGCATCTGCCTGTCATGCTCCCCTGCTTCTGGGCCTTTCAGGACACAGGAAGTAGGACATGATGGACTAAGATTTAAATGTGTTCTACACGTAGAAGTTTGGCAAAGACCTAGCAGATGGGGCCCTCTGTGTAAGGAAAGCTGAGGGTTGGGGACAATAAATTCTGCCTGCTAGCTCTGGAGCCTGACAGGAAAACTGTAATCGTAATAAATCACTGTGCTCATGGTAAAGAGAGGAAAAGAGATGCTATATAAAGGGGACTTGATGTGTAGTCTCTGTACTGACAGATGACAGGTAGGGTTAGAGCTTGAGGGCAGCATTGGAGACACATGTCCTAGGCCTGGTTCATCCTCTCCCTTGCTTTGTGATCTTGGGCACATCCCTTTCCCTCTCTGGGCCTCAGTTTCCTTATCGACCTAAGCAGAAATGACAATCAGAACAGTCGTTGGCCAGCTGTAAAAATCTGGCACAAGGTACCATGCGTACAGCCTAAAGCCAGCTATGACAGTAGCACTCCTTCGGTGGTAGAGTGTTTGAGCTGGAAGGGTCCTTAGACATCATCCAGCAGAGGAGTCGGCAGACTACATCCTGCAGGCCAAAACTGGCCCATCACCTGTTTTTGTAGGTAAAGTTTCATTGGAACACTGCCACTCCTGCTCACTCACAAGTTGTCAGTGGATATAGCACTTCCATGGCATAATTGAATAGTGGCCCACAAAGCCTAAACCATTTACTGTCTGATCCTTTGCAGAAGAGGATTGCCTAGTGCATTTTAGATGAGATGTGAAAACTGATCTAGATATGAAAACTGGATTTCAGGGAGGTAGAGGGATTTGCCCACATCAGGAGCTGGAGTGGGAGCCCAGGTCTGTTGACGCCTCGTGCAGTGCTCCTCTGCCCCACCACTTCCCCCTCCTGCCTTTCCTAAAGGCAGTTCTTCTGTAAAGAGAATCCAGTACCAGATCATAGAGTCAGCACTGTGGCCTTTGTGTCTTGAGTGCATAGTAAGTCTTGCTTGAGTGTTTGGTCCTTCCCCTGGTTTCTCATCTCCAGAAATCTTGGTTTTTACCTGCAGGTTTTGTTTGAGATAGCCCTTGTGTGGAGGGAGAACTATTACTGGTAATAGAGTTATATTAATAAAAGCTATCTGTGCCCCAGGCACTGGGCTAAGCACATACTTTCATTAACACATTTAATTCTCACAAGATAGCAATTCTTGGAAACTGAGATACTTCTCCAAAGCTGTAATTACCTAGTGGTGGAGTTGGGATTCGTGCCGAGGCCACCAGGCTGCAAATCCTGAGTTTTGAACCTCTGCACTGTGCACCTCTGCCATCACTTCTGGATTTTAGCCAGGAAGGAGAGAAGACAACACAGAAGGCACCTTCCTTTTGGGAATGGCCCAGAATTTGCACACAACACTTTTCCTCACACCTCATTGGCCAGGACTTAATCACATGACCACAACTAGCTGCAAGGGAGGCTGAGAAGTGCAGTTTTTGGCTGGGCAGCCCAGTCCCCCATCACAATTTGATGTTCTTTTGCTGAGGAAGAAGGGGAGAGTGGATATTGGGGGCCACGGGCAGTCTCTGCCACAAATTGGTAGCCACATGGCAGGGGTGGGTGGCCCTTCTTTGGGCTCTGCTGAGGTAGGAGGGGACCCTGACTGTGGGGATTGCCTGACATGGCTTCCATCTGCCCCGGCAGGTACAACTGCAAAGAGGAGTTCCAGATCCATGATGAGCTGCTCAAGGCCCACTACACGCTGGGCCGCCTCTCGGACACCACCCCTGAGCACTACTTGGTCCAGGTGAGGTCGGGCCCTGCCTGTCCAGTCTCTCCCTACTTCCTCCTGTCCTCTCGCCTCATAGTTTCTCTCTGTCACCTTTCCCTGCTCTCCCCCACCCCCCGCTTCACTGCTTCACCCCCTACTTTAAAGGCCAGGGCAGCATCACTCTCCCCTCCACCCTCTGGGGTCCTGAACCCACTTCCTCTTGCCCCTGGTTTCCTGGGTCCTGTTCCTCCTTCCCTGTGGAGCCCCCTGCTCTTCTGGTCCCACGTGTCCCCTGCCTGGCCCTAGCCTGCTGGCATTTCCTCCCTCGGGGCACCAGGAGGAGCAGAGAGGCGTGCCTGATGGCCCTGGGGACCGCAGCTTCTGCTGCCCCAGGCTGGGAGTCGCCGTCTTGCTCCGTCACAAACCTTCAGAACTTCTCTGGCTTCATCTATCTGCTTTAGTCCCAGAGCCTAGAACAGTGTTTGGAAGCAATGTAAGTGCCAAATAGATATTCAATGAATGAATGACTGATTATCCGTGATGATTAAACTGTGTTTGTTGGAAGTGGAGCTGGGAATTTCTGGCTCGTCTAGGAGAGTGCTGGTCCCCCTTCCTATCTGTCAGGCAGCATGGATGTCAGGTCTGCTGGAGGCAGGGGGATGGATGAGATGACTTCAGGGTTCCTTTCCGCGCAGCAGTGAACTCTTCTGGTTCCCTCTGTTCTCACCTGATCGGCTGGACAGTGTTTTCCTCTTTTCTCTGTAATCATTGCATCCATTCGCCCCAGTCTGGGGAGGGGAAAGACCCGCCCATTGTCAGAATTGGCAGGGCCCTAAGGAGGGGTAAGACAGTTGCCCTCTGGTTGATTCCTGGTGTCTCAGCTGTGACTCCCTGCTCAGGCCGCTTCTCCGTGCACTCCACCTGGGGCGAGAAATGTTTGCCTTCCTTTGGGGGAGCTGCGGGCCCTACCCTAGAGCTGGCTCTGCTCCTGGGTGCTTCCTTCAGGGCCTGGCTCAGATGCCTCCTCCTCCATGAGGCCGTCTCTGCTTCCCCCTAAGAAGAGTTGTCTTGTCTTTTAAACCCACACTTCATGACACTCTTTCCCAGATCACTGATGGTCACGTGTTTTTTCTGTTTTTTCCATGAGCCTGCAGGCAACTGGGGGGCAGGAGCATGTCCCTCTCCCCGCTGTTTCCCCACTCCTTGTCCCCTGGAGCCCAGGACAGAGCCCCACCTGTAGAAGATGCCCCTGAGTCATCCGACTGACCCCTGTGGCTCTCTCCTGCCAGGGCCGCTACTTCCTGGTGCGGGATGTTACTGAGAAGATGGATGTGTTGGGCACTGTGGGGAGCTGTGGGGCCCCCAACTTCCGGCAAGCGCGGGGTGGGCTCACCGTGTTCGGCATGGGACAGCCAAGTCTCCTGGGGTTCAGGCGGGTCCTCCAGAAACTCCAGAAGGACAGATATAGGGTAAGCATGCTGCTTCCCAGAGAGAGGCTAACTCCCCACATAGGGAAAGGGGCTCCCGGGAGGGGCAACTTCAGAGGCTCCAGAAAGGTCTGGATGCATGCTGGAGAGGGCGGGTGTAGCCTTGACTGCCAGGAGGTCATTGTGGTTTCCTTGGTCGGGAAATTCTGGTTAACGTTTATTGCATTGTCCTGTGTGGACATGGGAACCTGTGGTCAGAAGCCCCTTATATCCCCCACTTTGAGAGCCTTGGAAGGAGCGAGGGGGGTGACGAAGTGACAAGAGGGGCCAGTTTATAACTTGAGAGCCTGCCAAATAATGATCACAGCCAACACTTACATGTTCATGTCAAGGAGGGAGGATCAGTTTGTCTCCCATTCTACAGAGGAGGAAACTAAGGCCCAGGGAGGATTAAGTGACCCTCTCAAGGTCGTGATACCCAAAACCAGGCAGCTGGACTCCAAGTGCCTGCTTTCACGACTCCCCTCCCCTGCCTGATGTCGAGGCAGGGTTTTGTGTGTCTCCAGGACAGAGTGTGCTGTGATTACAGGCTCCTTGGGGGCAGCTCGTGTCTGGATTGACCTGGGGTTAAGGCGGAGAGGCCCTGAGTGAGCCAGAATGGGTTGGGGTGCTGGCTTGATTATAAGTTCCTCGAGGCGGGCTCTGCCCACATTGCTCGCCCTGACCGTGGGGTGCTCAGTGAATGAGTGACTGCCTGGGGTGGGGTGGCGGGACATTCATCTCTCCAGCTGACATTTATCAAACACCTGATTTATGCGCGGCTCCATGCTAGGAACTGTGGGCTCCTGAAAATGACCCGGACATGATTCTGTCTGCGAGGAACTTGTAGGATATCGGGGGAAAAGATGCGCTCGTTGATAATGTTAATACAAAGCAGGAATTAACGCCAGGAGACTCAGATAAAGGACTCTTGGTCCTGAGAGGAGGGAAGGGTTATTGCTGACTGGGAGGGTGAAGAGGAGGTGGCATTTGGACCGAGCTTTGCTTCTTGGGTAGAACTCAGGTTGCAAGGACCAGGTGGGGTGCTGGGCCCTTGAGGAGGAAGGGATGCCTGGGCAAAGGCCTGGAAGTGGGGCGGTGGAGCAGGTGTCCGAGCTGGACAGTGGTGAGGCCTTTCCTCTGCCTCGGGCTCCTGGCAGGAGTGCCTCCTCTTCTGTGTGAGGGAGGAGCCTGTGCTGTTCCTGCGTGCCGATGAGGACTTCGTGCCCTACACACCTCGAGACAAGCAGAACCTTCACAAGAACCTGCAGGGCCTTGGACCCGGCGTCCAGGCAGAGAGCTTGGAGCTGGCCATCCGGAGAGAGGTGAGGGCTAGTGGTGTGGGTGGGATCCCTCCTCCCTGGCAGGCCCCGGGCAGCTAAGCCGAGACTGAGACCCCAGCTCACAGCCCAGCATTGCAGACACACTCCCTGGGGCCGGCTCGTCTGGCTTCCTGGGCCCACACTCCCCCACTTGGTGCCCTGCTTGGGCGAGTGGCTGGCTGCAAGGCTGGTTCATGGGCAGCAAGAGGAAGGACTTCCTACTCCCGGGTCTCTGTCTCTGCCCCTTTCTCACCCTGCTTTTCTCTTCAATGCTTCACATCCTTATTTAGAAAGGGGTCTGGTGGAGTCAAAAGAGTGCTAGACTAGGAGCCCCAAGACTGAGTCAGCCCCTCATGTGCTGTGAGGACGTGGGTGAGTCTCCCTCTGGGCCTCTGTTGGTCTCTTTTTGAGGTTCTGCCGCCTCCTCTCCCACAACGTGGAGGTATGTCAGAGAGGTGTGTAAATAGTGTGGTGGTCACAGTGGCCCTCTTGGAGGAAAAGAAGCCTGTCTGTGGCCTGGTTACTCCAGAGCTCAGCCACTGAGGTGGCCAGGGAGGAACGTGAAGGTTGGGCTGTGGCCCTCTGACTTCCACACCTCCCTTAGATCCATGACTTTGCCCAGCTGAGTGAGAATACGTACCACGTGTACCACAGCACCGAGGACCTGCAGGGCGAGCCCCACGCCATGGCCATCAGGGGCGAGGGCGACGTGCATGTGACTGAGGAGGTGTACAGGCGGCCCCTCTTCCTGCAGCCCACCTACAGGTACCACAGGCGGTCCTCCTGCCCCAGCCGTTGGGTGCCCTCTGGACCCGCTCTCTCCTGTGGCCTCAACTGCACTGTCTACAGGTTGGGACGAGTTCTCTACAACCATCTCTCCCAACAGGGGTGGCATTTCCAAACCATGCTTGGGAATTTGGGATGGGGGATGCCCAGGGTGGGTGGCCTGCCTGATGGGCTGCTCCCCTCACCTGGCAGGTACCACCGCTTGCCCCTGCCTGAGCAAGGGGCTCCCCTTGAAGCCCAGTTTGATGCCTTTATTAGTGTCCTCCGGGTAAGTCGGGGGAAGGGGGAGGTGGGGGTGGGAGCAGGGCGTGGGGCGGGAGTCTCAAGAGTCGGTTTCCAGGGAGATGCCCAGGTGGGCGTGGCCTCTAGCTGTCCTCAGAGGAGGACCTTATTCTGTGTTGTTGAGTTGTTGGGGGATGCGTGTGTATGGTGGATCTGTGTCTGTGCATGTGTCTCTGTGTCTCCGTCTCTTTGTGTGTGTGTCTGTCTCTGTGGGGTGTGGATGTACATGTCTGTGTGTCTGTCTGTGTGGGGATACATGTGTCTGTGTACATGTGTCTGTGTCTCTGTGTGTGCATCTTTCTGTGTGCGTGTGTGTGCACATATCAGCGTGTAGGGTGCATTTGCACATTCTCTAACGACAGAGTCTGGCACTGACCGCTGGAGGACTGCATTCTGGCTGTGACTTGGCTGCTAGCTTGCTGTGTGGTCTTGGACAGGTCACCTCACCCCACTAGACCTCAAGTTCCTCATTTCTTTAGTGGAGCCAACGATGCTTACCCTATACACTCCTCAGCCTGTTTCCTGAGTACTGGGGTGTTTCTGTCCCCACCCCCTTCAGGATATTACCTTATTTAATTTGTGGCCCTCTCTGAGTAGCTGTCACTTCCAGAGCCTGGTCATGCGTCAGCTGACTGAGCTCCTCCTGGGCCTGGGAAGGGGCAGGGCCTGTGCTGTGCCCCTGGGGTGGGTGGAGCAGACGGCTGTGGGCATGGCAAAAGAGGCCAAGCCACTTGTCCAACCCCACCTTGCCAGACTGTAGGGCAGGGATGGGCTGGTGTCATGAGCTCCCTTCCCTAACTTGGTCCTCAGCCTAGGGGTTTCCAGGTCACACTGTTGCCTGATGTTCATGGTCTTTCCCCAGGAGACCCCCAGCCTGCTGCTGCTCCGTGACACCCACGGCCCTCCCCCTGCCCTCCTCTTCAGCTGCCAGACGGGCGTGGGCAGGACCAACCTGGGCATGGTCCTGGGCACCCTCATCTTGTTCCACCACAGTGGGACCACTTCCCAGCCACAGTGAGTGGCTTGGACCCCATGTGCCCAGGGGCTGTGGGGATGGGAGAGGAGGGGGCGGGGCTGCCCTGGGATGATGGGGGATGTCCAGGAGACAGAGCTGGAAACTGGACCTCTGGGATTCATTTCCTGGTTTGCCATGGACTTGCTGGGTGACCTGGAGAAAGTCACTTGACCTTTCTGGGCTCAGTTTCTCTAGTGGGGAAAGCCCCTTGCTTCCCCCAGTGTGATTCAGAAGGAGCCTGTTGTCTGATGCTTCCTAGCAGCGGTATGAACGGGAGAGAGTGGGCAGTGTAGCCGTCCCAGCGACCTTGGGGGCCTGACTGTGTTGCTGACCCCTTGCCTTGTCAGGGCCACCCCCCTGCAGGCCAAGCCCCCGCCCATGGAGCAGTTCCAGGTGATCCAGAGCTTTCTCCGCATGGTGCCCCAGGGAAGGAAGATGGTAGAGGAGGTGAGTGGGGGCTGGGCAAGGAGCTGGGGGCAGGGGCAGAAGAGGGGACGGTCCCTCCTCTCACTGGGGGTGTCTCTTCCTCCCCGATGCCCTGCCCCTTCTCTCTGCCAACCCACTCTCTCCCGTTCTCTCTTCCCTTTGCTCTCCTGCTGTCTTTCCTTGACCCTGCTCCTGTCACCCTCTTCCCTGCACTGGTCCCCACACCAGGTGGACAGAGCCATCGCCGCCTGTGCAGACCTGCACGACCTGAAGGAAGTGGTCTTGGAAAACCAGAGGAAGCTGGAAGGCCTGCGGCCAGAGAGCCCAGCCCAGGTGAGGCTCGGATGGACGGCGCAGGAGCCTCTGCTATGCGAGCCCCGCAGCCTGCTTTTGCTGGGTCTCTTGGCTGGCTTATTTCAGGCCGACTTTTCCTGACTGCCGCTTCTGCCACGAGAAGAGCAGTTTTCAGAGGAAGGGGGATGGGGGTGCTCGGCCTGCAGGAAGGACTAGGAAGAGGGAAGTTTACTTTCCCTGATCAGGTTCCCCAGCTGCAGATAAACAGGATGGAGGAAGGGGCTGCTGGCTGCGCTGCTGGGGCTCTGGGTTCAGAGACTTCCCAGACCACGCATGGCTCCCCTGCAAGGAAACCTCCTGGTGTTTCTTCGGGAAGACCAGGTTTGGTTGAGTCTGCTGCTTCACAAAGAGTGATGGGCTGTGGGCTCTGTCAGCTGTCCCTGTCCCATGCTCTAGGGACAGGAGGAGGGCTGACAGTATTTGCACACAGTGTGTGGACAGATCTAAAGCCTGCAGAGCCTTTTTCTTCTTTAACACTTTTAAAAAATATCTCTTAAAAGTAATATTCTATGACCGAAAATTAGCAAAGAAAGGGAAAAATCACCCAGAATCCCAGCACAGCTGTTGTGAGCATTTTGGGCTGGTTTCCTTCGTTTTTTATGTTTATGATTCTCTCGTGGAGGTTGCTGCCGCACATGGTTTGCATCCTGCTTGTTTCATTTGACTTTATGGTGTCAGCCTTTCCCGCGTTGATACTGGTTTTTAATGTCGGTGTGACTTAAACCTGTGGCGCGGTCAGCCATCACTGGCCTGATAAGTGGAGTCAGGAGACTTGTGGGACCCAGCTCTCCTTGCCATCAGCTGTGTGACTTTGAGGAGGTCTCTTCATTTCTCTGAACCTCTGCTTACCCTCTGTAAGTTAGGTGTGATAATAATGCTCCCCTGAGCACCATCGTGAAGGTCTTTTTTGTTTTCATGTGTGGAGATTCCAGTTCTTAAGGGAGGGCCTCTGGCTCAGGGACAGGGTGTTCAGATTCTTGCTTCAGCATGGACGGTGTGTGGCCCTGACATGCGTGTCGCTAGGACGTAGCGAGGGAGCCCCCCTGTCTGCAGGCTGGGAGCCTGCACGGGGAGGCAGTCCCCGCACCGAGCACTGTTGTGGCGGGTGTGGTCACCAGCCGCTCTCCCTGTGCCGTGGATTAATCTCAGCAAACGGGATAGGGTTAGGCGCTTGGAAGAACTTCCAGCCTGGCAGAACTGTGTCGGGAAGGGCGGGGAAGACTGTCTGCTGGGGAGTTCCGAGGCTCCATGAGGACAGGTGGCTTCCCTCCCGGCCCCTCCTGCAGGGACGAAACAGCCCGAACAGTGTCTGGCAGAGGGCGCTGCGGAGCCTGGAGCGATACTTCTACCTGATCCTGTTTAACTACTATCTCCATGAGCAGGTGGGGCCGGGGAGGAACAGACCCACACCCCCTCCTCCTGGGGCTCTTCCAGCCCTCCCCCCATGGTGACTGGCTTGCTCACCAGGGAACCCCTGGAGCTGGGGAGGAGGGTGGGGACATGTGTGTGGTCCCAGAGGAAGGCAGTGTGGGCAAATTGGGGGAGATAAGGAGAGACCCAGACAGAGGGGTGGTCCCCGAGCAGGCTGGGTACAGGGAAGCCCTGCCACTTTCCTCCCCTGGCCCCTGTCTCTGTACCCTTAGCGAGGGCAACAAACGTCCTAGTCTTCTCTTACCCACCCCCTTGTCCCTGCCTTGGGCCATGCTGGATTTCTCTTGGGCTCCCCCCACCATGGGGTGCACAGGGAGAGTTCAGGATGGCCCCATGCCCCTGAACGCTGTCTCTCTCTGCCTCGGGCTGCAGTACCCGCTGGCCTTTGCCCTCAGTTTCAGCCGCTGGCTGTGTGCCCACCCCGAGCTGTACCGCCTGCCCGTGACACTGAGCCCAGTGGGGCCCATGGCTCCTGGGGACCTCATCAGCAGGGGCTCCCTGGTGAGTGTGACTGGCTGTCTGGGAAGTGGGAATGGGGTGAACTGGTCCCCTGAACACTTGATTCCTGTGGGGTGGGGTTAAGCATTGCCCTCACAGGATGCAAAAGGGGACAGGCTGTGGGGGTGTGGGATTCTCTTGCAAGAAGAATGGGGTCGTTCTCAAGCCCCGAGAAGCATTCGCAGCTTGGACTGCTGTTCTGGTGCCTCCTCCTCAGTCTTAAACCCAAGAGCTCTGGGCAGGGTGTCAGGAGACCTGGGTTCTGTTGTCTTTGCCCCCAGCCTCTCATCTTTGAGCCTCAGCGTCCTCATCCGGGCGCCGTCCCTCCTATCCTCACCAGGGCGTGATGAAGCTCCGAGTGTGCGAAAGTGTTTGTAAACTGTATAGTGCTGGTTCTATCTTCCTCTGCCCACCGCAGGCTGGGCTCTGGACCTTTCTGTGGCTGCAGCTGGCTGCTGTCGGTCCCAGGCTCGGTGCTCTGCCCACAGGGGGCAGATGACCTCGTCTCTCCGGATGCGCTCAGCACCCTCAGAGAGATGGACGTGGCCAACTTTCGGCGGGTGCCCCGCATGCCCATCTACGGCACAGCCCAGCCCAGTGCCAAGGTGACGCTCCTTGGGGACAGGGTCCACTCATGGGTGGTGTGGGGCAGGGGAGTGGAGGGTTGAGCCCTTTCACTGATGGCCCTCCCACCGCCCAGGCCCTGGGCAGCATCCTGGCCTACCTGACCGACGCCAAGAGGAAGCTGCGGCAGGTCGTGTGGGTCAACCTGAGGGAGGAGGCAGTGCTGGAGTGTGATGGGCACACCCACAGCCTACACTTGCCTGGGCCCCCCACGGCCCCCGACCAGCTGGAGGTGAGGCCTCCTGCCCTGTGCACACCCTTGCCTGGAGGGTCTTCAAAAGGCCCTATGCTCCTGCTGTACAGTTGGAGAAACTGAGGCCCCACGGGGGCAGTTTCAGAGTGGCTGATGTGGGATTCCCGCTCCAGTGCTCTGGCCACCTTCCTGGCCCCGGGGGTGGTTATGACCCCTGAGGCTTGGGGTCAGGGCTGGCCTGGAGGCTGCTGCAGTGGCCTGTGCCCTCTGTCCACCGTTCCCCAGACCCTGGAGGCCCAGCTGAAGGCCCACCTGAGCGTGCCTGCCCTGGGTGCAGAGGGCCCCCCAACCCGCAGGTTCCAGACATGCCTCACCATGCAGGAGGTCTTCAGCCAGCACCGCGCTGCCTGCCCTGGCCTCACCTACCACCGCATCCCTGTGCCAGACTTCTGTGCCCCCCGCGAGGAGGTGAGGGGCCCGGGCAGGTGGTGGGACAGGAGGCCTTCCCGGCCTCCCCTATGGCCTGGGCTCAGGGAGGAGGAAACCACCCCAACTTCCCTGCGGGGCCAGAGGATCTTCTCATGAGGTTTTCAGATTCAGGCCAGGTGGTTTATTCACATCCCTTCCAGGCTTTGTGTGTGTATGTGTGTGTGTACGTACCTGTGTGTATTACATGTTGTAGGGGTGTATGTGCATGCATTATGCTGTAGGTGTGTATTGGGGGTGGGCATATCCACGGTGTTTGAGTGTGTGTGTGTCTTTGTTGGGGGAGTGTGTATGTGTGTGTGGTGCATGCATTTTTCTAGAGATTGTGGTGTCTGTCTTCTCTGTATTGGGGGATGTGTGTGGAGAGTGCATCTTTAGGGGACTTGTGTGGTGTGTGGTGTGTGTGGGGTTTGTGGAGGAGGATGTTATGCAGTGCTTGTGTGTGACTCAGTGTTTTTGCATGTAGATCTTTGTGGATGTGTTTGTAGTTTGTGTGTCAGAGGTATGTGGGTACATCTGTGTGGTGTGGTACCTGTCATGTACTGTCCGTGGGTCACTGTTCCTGTGTGGAACTTGGCTGTGGCAGTGGTGACTGGGGCTTGCATTTCCCACTGGAGCCCTCTGCTGGCCTCACCTTACCCTGCGGGTCTCATTCCCTGCAGTCTGGTGCCCCCTGGTGACCATCCAGGGTCAGGCCCCTGCCCTGTGCTGGGACCTGGGCTGGGTCCAGCTCAGTGGGTGCAGGGCCAGGGGGTCCATGTGCAGTCCAGGGGCGCAGTACACAGGAGTGACATGCACACGTGCATACCCTGCCTGTTGGGGGTGCAGCTTGGGCCTCAGGTGGGTGCTGTGTCCCAGGTGCCTGGGGTGAGGGTGGTTATGACGGTACTAAGGGGTGTGGCTGTTGACACACATGTGGTCTAATGCATACCCCAGTACATTGCATTATGTGTGCAAGGTTGTGAGCCTGACATAGTTTCTAGCATAAGGACAGCTGCTGGGGCTGCCATTTGGAGAGGGCTACACTGGGAGTCTGTGCAGCCAAGAGGTACCCACTGGCTCAGACCTCATTCTCCCTGTGCAGGACTTTGACCGGCTGCTGGAGGCCCTGCGGGCTGCCCTTGCCAGGGACCCAGGCACTGGCTTTGTGTTCAGCTGCCTCAGTGGCCAGGGCCGGACCACGACTGCGATGGTGGTGGCTGTGTTGTCCTTCTGGCATATCCAAGTATGTGTGGCCTGCTGTGTGAGGACAAGGTCTTGCCTAGGCAGGGGTGGGCACTTGGGCCCTGGTACTCTGGCCTCAGCAAGAGGGTGGCGGGGGCAGAGATAGTTCCTGGTTTGCTGCCAGAGCCCCCTCCCATCAGTCCTGGGCAGAACCCTGGCCAGGGGCTCCTGGCGTGGGGAGGGCGTGGCCTGGGTAGGTGCTCCTGTCCAGCAGCTGTCCTCCCTCAGGGCTTCCCCGAGGTGGTTGAGGAGGAGCTTGTGAGCGTGCCTGATGCCAAGTTCACTAAGGGCGAGTTCCAGGTGAGCACACCCCATGGGAGTACCTGGGGGGCACCCCGGGGTGGAGGAGGGGTCCTGCTGTCAGGTCTGAGGGGTCCGCAAAGCTCCTCACAGTGCTGTCACCTCTTCCTCCTCATCATGTCGGTGCTTCCCTCTTCCCATGTCACAGATAAACAAACCAAGGCAGGAGACAGTTTGGCTCTGGGCCCTGGCAGATAGCCATCGGATGGGCAATCTGGACCCTTCTCCTGCCTGGCCCTGTTGCTGGGCTGCTGTGTACCCTGGGGGAGGTCACTGGCCACCGTCTTGTCTGGATACTGTTGATGAACTGGGACCCAGCTGTGGTTGGTGACCTTGGTGCAGGGCACCTGCTTGCTCTGTCCTACATGGTCCCCTGTTTCAGTTCAGGGCACTGGATAGACAGCCACTAGCATTCAAGATCCAGTCGTCCATGTGTCATGCACCTGCAGTGCCGCGTGTCACCTCCTTAGACACCCTAAGAGTAGGTGGCAGTGTCTTCTCAGAAGGGGGTCGTCGGCTTCAAAGTCGGCTCCTGCCTACCTGGCCAGCTGGCCGTGTGCCCCTGCGCTGCGCTCCCTGCAGTCCTGCCACCCTGACCTCCACGCAGGTCCTCAGACTCACCAGGCTCTTCCAGCTGATTCTTTTCTTCTGGCTGATTCTCTGATTCTTTTTCTTTTTTTATTGTGGTGAAATGTACATAACATAAAATTTGGCATTTTAACTATTTTTAAGCGTACAGTTCAATGGCTTTAAGTACATTCACATTGTGGTGTGGCCTTCACCACCGTCCCTCTCTTTCATCTTGAGCGGCAGAAACTCTGTGCCCATTGAGCGGCAGGCACCCCCGTTTCTCCCCTCCCCCAGCCCCACGTAACCACCGTTGCACTTCCTGTCTCTGTGGATTCGATCACTCTAGGTACCTCACGTAAGTGCAATCATAGAGTGTTTGTCTTTGTGACTGGCTTATTTCACTTAGTGTAATGTCCTCAAGGTTCGTCCATGTGGTAGCACGTGTCAGAATTTCCTTCCTTTTTAAGAGCGGATAATATTCCACTATGGACTTTTGTTTATTCTCTTATCCATCTGTGGACACTTGGGCTGCTTCCACCTTTTTTTGTGAATATGGTGCTGTAAACATGGGCGTACAAATATCTGTTTGAGTTCCTGCTTTCCGTTCTTTTGGGTGTATACCCAGGAGTGGCATTGCTGGGTCAAATGGTGATTCTGTTTGCTTTTTTGAGAAGCCTTCATACTGTTTTCCACAGGAGATTCACCATTTTACGTTCCCACCAGCAATGCACAAGGCTTCCAGTTTTCCACATCCTCACCATCACTTGATTCCTGTTTTTTCGATAGTAGCCATGGTGATGGGTGTGAAGGAGAGCCTTGATGTGGTTTTGATTAGCATCTCCTACTGGTTAGTGATCTCGAACATTTTTTTTTTTTTTCCTTTTTGTTTTTTTTCGTGACCGGCAACGGATCGCAACCCTCAGTGTCGCGCCCGTACCAGACCGGGACCGGCAACGGGATCGCAACCCTCGGTGTTGCTCCCGCACCTCGCTCAGCCAGTGAGCGGCCGGTCTGTATGTGGGATCTGAACCCTCGGCGGGAGCACCACCGCGCTCCCAAGTGGCGCACTGTAGCAGTGCGCCACCGGGCCGGCCCTCGAACATCTTTTCATGTGCTGATTGGCCACTTGCATGTCTTCTTTGGAGAAATGTCTATTCAAGCTTTTTGCCCATTTTTGAATTGGATTTTTTTGTTGTTGAGTTTTAGGAGTTCTTTATATATTCTGGATGTTAATTCCTTATAAGATATTAGATTTGCACATAATTTCTCCCATTCTGTGGATTGCCTTTTTACTGTTAGTGTCCCTTGATGTAGAAAAGGTTTTAATTTTGATGAAGTCCAATTTGTCTATTTTTTTTTTCCTTTGTTGCCTGTGTTTTTGGTGTTATATCCAAGAAATCATTGCCAAACCCAATGTCACAAAGCTTTTCCTCTAAAGGAAAATAAATATGTTTTATTCTAAGACTTTTACAGCTTTAGCTCTTACATTTAGGTCTTTGATCCTTTTTGACTTAATTTTTGTGTGTGGTGTAAGGTAAGGGTCCAACTTCATTCTTTTGCATGTGGATATTCAGTTTTCCCAGCACCGTTTGTTGAAGAGACTGTCCTTTCTCCACTGAATGGTCTTGTTCCTGTTGAAAACCATCTCACCCTGTACAGGGTTTATTTACTGGTTGGATTCTTGGTCTTCACGTGAGTCCCTTGTAGACCTGGGTAAGCTTTCAGTTTTTATGCTGAGTGCGAGGGAGTCATGAAGAGATTGAAGCCTGGTTAGTTTTGCAAACAGGATATGCTCAGTTTTGTTCTTTCATAAGACTTCTCTGGCCACCAGGGAGGAGGAGGAGACACAAGCCAGGGGGCTCCTACAGTGGACGTGAGAGGTGATGGAGGTCTGGATCAGGTGCTGGCTATGGAAGGGTGCTGCGAAGACAGATTTGGAGGGAGACCCAACGGGGCATGGTTGGGAGGAGCTGGGGGGGGGAAGATCTGTGCTCTACAGAGTGGCCTTAACAGACCTCAGTTTTTCCAGTGGTAAAGGGGGGCTTATATCAGATGAGTGGTGTCCATGTTGGGTACACCAGAGCTGGGTGTCCCTGCAGTGCCTGGGGGCCGTTGTGAGCTGGGAGGAGGGCCAGGAAGGCCCCCACCTAGGCTTGTACCCCTCTTCATTCGATGAGCCCCACTATGAGACAGGTATCCATTTTATAGATCATAGTTAGATAAAGTTTCGTTCGAAGCAAAGTTTCTACTGCTTAAAAAAGAATCACGTTGGGTTAGCTTAACATTTTATAGGTGTAGGGGGATTGTTTTTATATCCTGTATTACAAAGCATTTACAGTGGCACACTCGTGCAGGTAATATGTCTTGAACATTTAAATTTACTTCTATTCCCGGGCTGGCCCGGTGGCGCACTGGATAAGTGCGCCGCTTGGGAAGCACGGCGGCGCTCCCGCCTGAGGGTTCGGATCCCACATACAGACCGGTTCCCGCTCACTGGCTGAGCGAGGCGCGGGGGCAGCACCGAGGGTTGCGATCCCGTTGCCGGTCCCTGGTCCGGTACGGGGGCAACACTGAGGGTTGCGATCCGTTGCCGGACACGGAAAAAGACAAAAAAAAAAAAAAATTTACTTCTATTCCATATTGTTTAGCAGATATGCTTCCTAAAGAAAAGCACCCTTGACCTTGCAGAACTTGACCTGTCAGAACTGTGTGTGCTCTCTGTAAGCTTTGGTCGAGGTAGTCCACTTTTCCTAATGACTTCGTTGATGTGCTGTGAAAGACTGAGCATTTGAGTGCACCATGTGTGTGATGTTAAATTGTGGGCTTGTGGGGCTTGTGCAGGGCTTGTGTAGCAGCTTGCCCACATTTGAAGATGTTGGTACTTGATATCCTGTTATGGAAAATTTGCCTCTAAATTTTTTTTTTTCCTTTTTGTCTCTTTTTTTACTGACCGGTAACGGAATCGCAACCCTTGGTGTCGCGCCCGTACCGCGCTCAGCCAGTGAGCGGGAACCGGTCTCCACATGGGATCCGAACCCTTGGCGGGAGCGCCGCCACACTCCCAAGCAGTGCACTCTCCAGTGTGCCACCGGGCCGGCCTTTGCCTCTAAATTTTAAGCTGGGAAGTCACCGGAATAACTAAAAAAGAATCTCAATACATGGCTCTTTAGATTTTTCATACTTATACTAAGAATTGTGTACAAATTGAAATGACTGTGTACTGAGCACAGTTCACCCAATAAAATCTCACTTATGAAAGAGAAATGAAATCACCTGGGAGCCCTGGCCTGAGAGATGTCCAGGAACCCCTGTCATTGCTTCCAGCCCAAGGTCCGAGGAGCAGGCAGGGCTCTGTGGTCAGGGCCTGGGCCTGAGGCTCGGTGTGGCCCTTTGGTGTGGGGCGAGCCTGGTGCTGGGACCTGGCCCTCGCCCGCCCTGTTGGCTTTCCATCTGCTCATCCCCCTCTCCGGCCCCAGGTAGTGATGACGGTGGTGCAGCTGCTGCCCAACGGGCACCGCGTGAAGCAGGAGGTGGATGCGGCGCTGGACACAGTCAGTGAGACCATGACCCCCATGCACTACCACCTGCGGGAAATCATCATCTGCACCTACCGCCAGGTGAGCCCTGCCCCCGGCCCAGGTACGCTTCCTGATGTACCTAACCCAGGTTGTAGCTGACATGGGTTCGAAGTGGCTAGAGGTCACATGGGCCCCTCATTAGCTCTTGTCACTTTCCCACCTTCTGGAAGTGAGGCAGTCCCTGAAATGGAAACATTCTCAGCCCCAAGCCACTCCCACCCGCTTCTGGAGTGTGCAGTGGGATGTGTGCAGGGGTGATGTTCAGTGTTAAGCACCTGCTGCCGCCCTGGGACCGGTCGAGGATGTGGCTAGTCAGAACGTACACCCAAGCCCCCTGTGGTGCCAGGTGCTAGCACCTGCTAGTTTCTGGGTTATGAGAGGCCCAGGGGTCCTGGACAGGAGTGGTGAGTGGGTGGAGGCCCTTGGAGTCTTGGGGAGTGGCAGGGAAGCCATTCAGTCTTTTAACAGCTGATGCTGCTATGCCGAGTCCTGCCTGTCAACCCAGGACATGTGTATATCTGTGCAGCCCCGGGACTGGGTCTGGCCCCAAGTGGACTTTTTTGGATCTGTTCAGTTAGAAATTGTTTTTGAATAACTCATTAAATTACAAAATTAAGGTTTCCATAACAGTTCAGATTTCGTATAAAAATCTGGATTTTCAGCTGGTCTAGAAAGAATGGGCTCTCAAGTCTGCTCTGATCCCCAGTGCTGCCTGCTCTGTCACACGCGGCCCTTCCGGCGCAGTCATGTGACCCATGGGCCAGGGTGGGCGTTGGAGTTTGCACCCCGGTTGGTCTCTGTGTGGAGCATGCTGACCTGCCAACTTCTGTCCTTCTCTGGCCCAGAGAATTTGATTGGCTGCCGGGGCAGAGGAGGGGGAAGCCATGAGAGCCAGGTGGGTGGTGGTGACACCCCCATGATGCTGAGGGGGCAGTATGCCAACCTCATGTTCTGCACTGCTGGCCAGCGATTCTCAGGGCAGCCTCTGCCTGTGGCCCCTGCAGAAAAGGGGCCTGCCCCAAGCCAGCCCCATGCCCAGCCTGAAGTTGAGCACACTGTGGTGAAATGACTGAGCAGCCTTTGCTGGTGTCATGGATCAGATCCTAAGTGGGGCAAAGGATGTGTGTCTGGCTGCAGGCGGGGCAGGGCATCTGTGGTCAGACTGCATCCAAGATGGGAGGTCAGTTGGGAGGAGAGTTTGCAGAGATTGAGGCTGCCAGATGTGGGGAGGGAAAGGTGCTTAAGGAGTTTCCAGAAGATGGATTTTGCTGAACTTCACAAGATTTGAGTTCTTGAGCCAGCAGTTAGATTGTATCCTAAGGCTCCTTTTGAGTTACCATTGGGTCCCACTCACAGTGGTCTTGTATGCTGCCACCAGGTGGCAGCAGTGAGCTTAGAGGCTGAGCTCCTCCCACTTTCAGAGGACACTGAGGCTTCCAGCTCTCCCTGCAGCTGGAGGCCCAAGAAGTTGAAAAGGAATGCACAGCCTTGCTTCAAAGCACCATAGGCCTCCCATCCCACGCTGGCCAGGCTCCATCAGAGCCCCCCTCTCTACATCCTGGCTCCTCCCTTGCTCTGAGCTCTGCAGCTCTGGGTGTCCATTATGAGGCACACAGAAGGTAGAGCAGGGAGAATCTCAGGACTGGAGCCGTGGGGAGAGAGAAGAGGTCCAATGGAGATGGTCTTATACAATCCCAATAGAGCGAGAGCCAGGGAAGGCACTTCAGGCGGGAGGGAACGCACAGGCAGAAGCCAAGAGGCTAAGAGGTGCAGAGTGAGTTTAGAGGCAATGAAGGTGGTTCGGTGCCTGCACAGTTCGTCAGAAGCTGTCGGAGATGAGGCTGGATAGGTAAGCTGGCTTGCCTCTGCCAGGAGGGAAGGGTGGTGTGGTTGGAGCATGTTTAGAGGGTGTTGCTCTGGCTGCCCTCCGGTGTAGTGTTTTAATGAGGAGGGAAGAAGCAAAGCAAGTTGAGGACTCTCACCCACTTCCCCCCCCCCCCCCCCCCCCGCCGGGGGCCCCCCCCCCCCCCCGCCGGGGGCCCCCCCCCCCCCCCGCCGGGGGCCCCCCCCCCCCCCCGCCGGGGGCCCCCCCCCCCCCCCGCCGGGGGCCCCCCCCCCCCCCCGCCGGGGGCCCCCCCCCCCCCCCGCCGGGGGCCCCCCCCCCCCCCCGCCGGGGGCCCCCCCCCCCCCCCGCCGGGGGCCCCCCCCCCCCCCCGCCGGGGGCCCCCCCCCCCCCCCGCCGGGGGCCCCCCCCCCCCCCCGCCGGGGGCCCCCCCCCCCCCCCGCCGGGGGCCCCCCCCCCCCCCCGCCGGGGGCCCCCCCCCCCCCCCGCCGGGGGCCCCCCCCCCCCCCCGCCGGGGGCCCCCCCCCCCTTCCAAAAGCCAGGGGGGGGGGGCCCCCGGTCCCCCCCCCCCCCCATTCCAAAGGCCAGGGTGGTGCTGGCCTCTGCAGTGGGAGGACGAGGATCCTGGAGCCCCATCCCAGAGCCCTCTGGAGGGGCTAGAGGCAAGAGGTAGAGTCATTCCCCAGTATGGCCACTAGGTGGCCCCAGTGAGTTGAGTTTGGGTTAAATTCTTAAAAGCGCTGAAAAGCAGGGGCCCTGAGATGCCCTCCAATCCAGGGCTCTCGCTCTGCCTGTACAAGAGGTTGACCTGGGAGCTTTAAAACATACCCGCTTCTGAGCTCCATTCCAGAGAGTCTGATTTAGTTGGTCTGCCGTGGGGCCAGTGCATGGATCTCATTTTCAAAGTTCCCTAGGTGATTCCAATGTACAGGCAAGGTTGAGAACCACATATTCTAAGCAGTGGTCCCCAACTTTAGTGAGCTTTGGAATCCCCTGGTGGACTTGTTACAATGCAGCTTGCTGGGCCCCACTCCAGAGCTTCTGATTCCCCGGGTCTGGCTGTCTAACAAGCTCTCAGATGACACTGGTGGGAGATCTGCTGCCCTCGTGTCCTGCCCTCTCTCTGTTACAACAGCATTACTGAGATGCAATTTACATACCATACAATTCACTTATTTAAAGTGTATACTTCCATGGTTTCAGTACTTTTATAGAGTTGTGCATCCATCACAACAAATTTAGAACTTTTTTATCACCCTGAGACTTAGTCTCATTCTGAGAGCATCAGTTGCTGAGGTCTTTGCCTGTAAAATGGGATAATAATGGCACCTGCTAAACGGGCCATGGTGTGAGGGTCAGTGAGGTGATAGATTGTAACTCTTTCCGTCAGAGCAGGGAAGTGGTGAGCAGAGCCACAGGGGCGCTGGTGTCCAGCCCAGGCAGCCTGCATCTGGCCCCGCCCCACCATGGGCTGTGGTCCAGTGTGCCTGGCACATGGCATGGTGTCCTCAGTCCACCCCCAGGACATTGTCAGCCTCCCACCTCTCAGCTAGGGGCTCGGCAAGAATAAAGTAACTAACTTTTGAACCAGGCCAGGAGTTCGTGGTTTGAGCATTTCATAGCTTATTTTTTTTCAGGCCCCTTGGGCTGGGGGTCTTTGGGACCAGAGCTCCCTGAAAAGCCACCATGGGCAGCAGACCTTAAGATCTAACCAGGGCTTTGTTTCTGTAGCTCTAGTTTGGGTCTTCTCAGGCTGGGGGCTGGACAGGGCTGTCTGGAGCAAAGCCCTGGTGTCCTCCCCAGGCCTGGCCTCTGTCCACTTATGTCTGTGGAGGAAGTCCGTGATCCAGCATTGGCCCTTCTGCTGCTGGTACTGTCTCACTGCAGTGCATGGGGCTGTTTATCCTGACCCACTGCCTGGGCCTGTGGGCGGGAGGGAGACCTGGGCTTGGGCTGGGGCAGTCGGAGGCCCTGTTGTTGAGGCTGTCACTTAATTCACATGCCACCACTTGAAATAAGGGACAGGAAATGTATTTTGCAGTTCTGGTCTTGGGGTTTTTAAGCAGCTGAGATCTCAGAGGTAATCCAGTCTCAGACTCCTGGAAGCGTTAGATAACAAAGAAAGAACCGAACGGGCCCTTAATCTCACCTGTTGGGGTTCTGCATACCAATGAAAAAAAAGGGGAAGGACCTTTCTAGGGTGGCCAGTGTGTAATTTTGTTAAATGTGTCCATTTTTTTTTTTTTCCTTATTTTTTTTTTGTCTTTTTTCGTGACCGGCAACGGATCGCAACCCTCAGTGTTGCGCCTGTACCGGACCGGGACCAGCCACGGGATTGCAACCCTCGGTGTTGCTCCCGCCCCTCGCTCAGCCAGTGAGCGGCCGGTCTGTATGTGGGATCCGAACCCTCGGCGGGAGCGCCACCGCACTTCCCAAGCGGCGCACTATAGCAGTGCGCCACCGGGCCAGCCCAAATGTGTCCATTTTAAAGAAAGGAAGGAAAGAAACAAAATTTTAAAAACCCAGCTATCATCTAATATGGCTTACATTTCATAAAAGAAAGGCTAGTTTAGTACCAGAAAAGTAGAATGGATGTCATCTTGGGATAGTGGACAGTCCTTGAAAATGCTTGTATTCCCAAATTCTTGTGGATCCGTGAAACTGGCCATGAACCTGGACTTGGGAATCACAGTGTTTGGTGACCAGGCCACTGTCTCCGTTAGCCAGAAAGGCAGCATGACTCCATTGAAGTCACCCCACATCTGAGGTCAGGGTGACCTGAGCTGTCCCAGCTGCCTCCAGATTAGAAGGAGCCTCTGGCCAGCTCTGCGTGTGTGTGTATATGGGAGGGGGAAATTTTCTGTTTAACGTCTCTGACATGAAAATTCAGTTTCTCCACATTGTGAAAGCATGTGATTGAGTGGACATTGCAATGGACTTTATTATGGTTGACACAGCCCAGCGCCAGGCCCCCTGGGAGTTGGAGGGAGCTGGGTTCCGCTGGAGTGCCCTCTACCTCTCTGACTGCTGTGTCCCCTCTGCCAGGCCGGCCTGCTGCTCCTCCCTGCAGGGCAGCGTGTGGGAAGTGCATGGGGTTTGCATGCACAGGGCTTGTCTGAGGCTTCACTGTAGGGCCAGAGTGTGATGATTGAGCTAGGTGTGAAACGCCCCTGCAGACTGTCAGATTGTAGTGCCACAGGGCATCTGACCCCTCTGTTTACAGCTGAGGCCATGGGGCTGGAGCAGGAGAGTGGGTTGCCAAGGGTCCTATGCGGGTCGATGGTAGAGTGGGGACAAGAGGCAGAGATCTTTACTCTCAACCCCACGTCCCTCCCGGCGCCACATCACCCTTGACCCGAGGGCCTTATGTTGCCCTGGTGGGCTACGGGGGGCTTGCTTCTCCCACTCCTTCCCTCCAGTGGACTGACTCCTTTGGAAATTGGCAGCCGTGTATCTGGCTGTTTGTCTGAACCCCCGCCCTCGGCTTTCAAACCAGAAGTCCCCAGCTGACCTTGAGTGGAGTCTGCAGCTGTCTGCTCAGAGTGGGCCAGGGTGCTGTGTGCAGGGGGTGCTCGTCAGCCTGGTTGGATCCCAGATCCTCTGGATGGAAACAGACCTGGGCCCAGGACCCGGGCAGGATTTGTCACCCCCATTGGCTCCATTTGCCTGGGAACATTCTGGGTCTGGCCCTCATTCTGCCCATCTGAAGTGTTCTACCCAAGAGTCCACAGCCTTGGGATTCTAAAACTCTCAACAGCATGTGGCTACTTGACTTCCTGCCCCTTACCCCCCAGAGCTCCCAAAGAGTGAATTTTCCTTTCCCGGCCCCCTCCCGGCTTCAGCAGTCAACTTAGATTTTAATAATAAGCAATTAAGAACACAGCTGCTGGAATTTGGTGTTTGTGCTTTTTCCAGCAATAAAGCTATTCCAGGGCCCTCGGTGGGGAAGAGTGGAAGGATTTGGAGGTCACTTCTCTGTTGTGCATGAGAAAGGAGGGTGCACATGTGTGTAAATCTCAATCTGTACGATGAGCTTGCACAGCAAGAATAAGGCCGTCTGTGGCTTGTTTGTTGTTGTAAAGACAATGCCAGAGCATTACCAAAATCTTAGACGGTCCAGGGAAAGCAGAGAATCTCTCAGATCCCGCTACCCCAGCCGTGATTTCATTTTTGCTTTTTCCTTTCTGGTCTTTGTGGACTCACACGCGCCTTCTCTCACAGGTGTGGTCACGGTGGCCTGCAGGATGTCCTGCTCGCTCACCTGGAAGATGTTCATGCATTTAAATGTGTGCTTGGTCAGCATGTGCCTGCTGAGCACCCTTGTGCTAACACCGAGGGGAGACCAGTGCATAGAGCTGTGCTTGGCATGTATTCTAGTAAGGCAGGGAGGGGCAAAGTAATAGTTTCAGCTCATGTGCGGTTTATCATGTTTGCCGAAGGGCCTTTACATCATCGTGTTGAAAGTCCATATGATACGCAGCTGAGTGGCAGTGCCCCAAGTTCACAGGCTGTCCCTGTCTGCATGGGGCCCTGCAGGCTGCTTCCTGCTGTTCTCTGGGAGGGCGGCGATGTCTGCATCATAGTGCATGCTGCCCTTCAGTCGTGCGGATTATTTCTGCAGGCCGATTCGTAGAAGTGGAATTAACAACTGAGTTGAAAGGTTGAAGCTTATTTTTTTAAAAAATAATTTTGGAAAACTTCAGACAGAAAATTTCACAGTAGAGAGAATAATGTCATGAGCCCTTGTGTGCCCACCTCCCAGCTTTGTACTTACCAAACACAGTCAATCTTATTTTATCTAAGGCCCCTTCAACCTCCACACTGGATTATTTTAAAGCAAGTCCCAGTTCTTGTATTATTTCCTCTGTAAATATTTCAGCACATACCTCTGAAGGAGGATCTTTTTTAAAAAGTAATCATGATAAAAAAAAAAAAAAAAAAAAGTAATCATGATGCCATTATCACACCTGAAACAATGAACAGTCATTTCTTTTTTTTTTTTTGTCTTTTTCCGTGTCCGGCAACGGATCGCAACCCTCAGTGTCGCGCCCGTACCGGACCGGGACTGGCAACGGGATCGCAACCCTCGGTGTTGCGCCCACACCTCGCTCAGCCAGTGAGCGGGAACCGGTCTGTATGTGGGATCCGAACCCTCGGCGGGAGCGCCACCGCGCTTCCCAAGCAGCGCACTGTAGCAGTGCGCCACCGGGCCGGCCCGAACAGTCATTTCTTATCATCAGATATCTAGTCAGTGTTTAGATTTTCTCACCAGGCTCATAAAGTCCTTTTGCAGCTGGATCAGGACCCAAACAAGATGCCCCTGTCAGATTTGGTGGCTATGGCCTTCAAGTCTCTCTCAGTCTCAAACAGTTCTCCTTTTTCCCCTGAAATATGTCTGTTGGGTAACCCGCTTGCCTTCCTGGGCTTTCCGGAGCTGATTTTGCTAATTGTATTTGGGATTCCTGCACACTGTCAGAGGCAGAGGCTTGATGAGACTTTGGCTCCATTTTCGGCTGGAGCAGTTGCAGGTGGTGCCGTGTGTTGCCGTTGGCCCTGGAAGCTCCCCGTCTCTCTTGCTGTGACTGGCACCCACCTGTGCTTGTCGTCTGGATTCTTTATTTCGTTTGGGATTTGCAGAATGGTGATCTGTTGATCCCTTATTCCTTCTGCATTAATTAACTGCAGGACTTCCAGAAAGGGAGCCTCCCCCAAGGGGTAGTGGGGATGGAAGGGCAGGTCCCACGCTTGCTTTTCCCTTGGTTTCCCTGTCTTCATAGGATGGATCAGTTTGGGAGATGCTTGTCTAAAAACGAGGGGAAAGATGTTGGGTTCAGGGAGGCCTCACGTTCCTCTGGACTTGGATGGGATTGGAGCCTGTGAGGAAGGTCTGGGTGACTGGGGTGGGGGTGTGCGGGGAGGAGGAAAGAGGGGCTCATGGGGGGATCCTGGAGTCTAGAGACCAGTGCTGAGGGCCGGGGACTGACACCCCCTTAGTCAGCTCAGAACCAACCTGAGAGGTGCCCACGCCAGGCTGACGTGCATTTTCACAAACACAGTCTGCTCAGTCCTCGCTCTGCAACTGTGTATGATGAAGGGTGAGCTTTCCCGCTTCTGCATTTGAGAAAGGAGGTGCCTGGGCTTGCCCAAGAACACACAGCTGGCGGTGGCAGGAGGAAGGCGAGACGCCAGACCCCAAGCCCCAGGTGGGGTTTCTCCACCAGGCCACACTGCCTCTCAAGAAGGAGGGGGCACTGGGTCTCACCTCTCTGCCTCGCTGTGGGGCTATAAGAATTGGAAGTCATGTCCTTGCCCTTGAGCTATTCCCAGCCTGAGTAGGAGAGAGAAGTCCAGAGGACAAGAACACATCCCAGACAGGGGTCCTGGGTACAGCTCGGAGGTGGTGGGACTAAACTTGCGCACACAGTTTCCACGGGACAGACCTTCCCCGGTGCCACAGCCCCTGCCGAGGCCCATTTCCAGCTGCCAGGCCTCGGGAGTGCAGCCCACAGGGATGCGTCCTTCATTCTCCAGAGCATTGGCAAGGTTGGGTCAGGGCCTGGTCACCCCATGTGTGTGAGCGGGTCAGGATGCTCAGGAAATTTTAAGAACTGCCTCAAAAGGAAAAAAGACATGAAGAAAACCTTTTGAACTAAGCCACTGCATGAGCTTAGGACAGATGCGAGAGGCTGGGCCCCAGGCTGAGGAGAATCCAAGATGCTGCCAGCCCACAGTGGTGACACCAATGTTTCCGGCTAGACTTGGAAGGGAAAAATATTTGTGACGGAAACCAAGGTCAGGGCTCCTAGAGGAAGCCCTGCTAGAATCATTAATGCCAGTGGCACTTTTCCTTGGTGTTGGCTGGTGACATTAATTCTTAGCGTTCTGTATTTAAGACAGCCCCCCTGTCTCTGGTCTTCCCTGCAGAAAGAGTTTGAAGAAAAGCTGCGGCGAAGATAGCCACACAGAGAGAAGTAAAATGTCCTTTGGTTTCAAATTGAGATTTATTTTTATAAAGACGGTAATGCTTTAACTTTGAGCAGTGTTTTTCAAGTTTTCTAAGAATTTATCTTTTGCCTCCTCCGGTTCTCAGAGCAGCTGGTGAAGAGATAAGACTGGGTTTTGTTAGACCCATTTTACTGAGGAACAAACTGAGGGCTATGAAGTTTTGTGACTGGCTGGAGGCAGGACCAGAACCTGCTTCCTTCTCCACGGTCTGCATTCTTTTCCTTCCACGGTGGTGGCCACCATCCAGGGGGCAATTTTGTGATGCTGCAAAAAGACAGGGTTGGCAAGGAGGGCACCAGCTGCTGCCGTGTGCACTCCCTGGGCTGCTGCGGGGTGGACCCTGGAGACAGGAGCTGCTGAGAGGTCAAAGAGATCAGCTCAGTTCCCTGAGGACTTAGGTCATTTCTTGAGAAAAATATAAAGTGAGACAGCTCCGGCTCTGAGCACGGGCAAGCTCTCTCAGCCTCTCTAAGACCGTGCCTTGGCCAAAGTCATTCCCCAGAGACCTCATTCTAATAGGTGATGTGTCTTCAGGGCAGGGCCTGTGCAATTAGCACAGCTCTGGAATGCTGTGAGCTGTCACATAAAATACGACCCAAGGAAAGGGCTGCTTCCCCAGGCCCGTTCACACCCAGCCCACAATCGAGCCAGTGGGTTGGCACACGGCTGCCAGAATGGAGTGTGTGTGTGTGTGAGAGAGAGAGAGGGAGTGTACGTGTGTGTGCATGCATGAGTGTGCGGGTGCTCGCACAGGTGTGCTCTTGCATGGGTGTGCGGGACTACAGGACACATGCTCTTAGCAGCCGAGAACTTTCTTGTTTCCCTTCCTTCCCATTGTAGGCTGCACTGGAGCCATTTCCGCCCTCTGGGGCGACTTTCCTGCTTTATTCCACAACAAACGTCCACTGTTCGGAGGGGTTTAAATCTCACCCCCACCTCTCCACCCCCAGGTGTAATCCCCATCCAGGGGGGCTGGCCTCTGGGCTGGCTGCTGTCATCGTGTGGTGGTGGGTGTTACCAGAGGTGCCTGTTTCTGCTATGAGGGTCCAACTCTGAAACGCTGACTCCCAGAACCCTGCCTTGTGCAAGAAAGGGCTCCACAAATGTCTGTGTAGCGAGTGGATGGATGGAAGGTTGAATACATCATCGTACGAATAAACAGGAAAGCCTGGCCACTACCTGCATTATGGCTTTTGGTTCTTTGTCTACAGGGCGCTCTTCGGCAACCAAAAGAGCCCTGGGTTGGTGGGTGGAGACCCCGGATTCTAACCCTGGCTCTGCTGGTAATCCCTGTGCAGCCTTGGGAGAATCACCTTGGCCTGCTGGGTCTCTGTTTTTCCATCTGTCACCTGCAGTTAGTTGTTATCCCTGCTCTGCCTGCCTTGAAGGGTGGAGGTGAGGACCAGCCTGGGTACTGTGTGAGGTGGGAGTGGTATGTGTAGGGTGCACAGGGCAGGGTGGCTGGGACACCAGGCAGTCTCGGTGGGTTATGTACAGAGACAGTGGGCTTCTGGAGGGACTGGGCCATGTCTTGTCAGTACTGAGTCCCAGGGCCTGGCTTGGAGGTGCTTTGGATAATGTTGGATGAATGGTTCACAGAGAGGCCCACGGTGACAGGGTTAGTGCCTCCCCACTTTGAAAGTACTGAGCAAAATATGACCTCTTTGGAAAATTAGTTCCCTAAATGGGCTGAGGGCCACCTTCTCCCTTCCAGGGCTTAGGTACAGAAAGAGCCTTGTGCTGGAGTCCCCACCACCAGGCAGGCCTGAGGACTGAGTTTGTAGGGACTCGGTGGGAATGCACCGAAGCAGCTGGAGCTCACTGCTCGGGCACCAGTGTCTGCCAAGGAGAGGGTGGCTTTGCACTAGAGAGGAAGGGTGGGGTCTGAGCTCTGGGACCCCACCCTTCAGTGAGACCATCTGTGAGGGCTGTCAGCTCAGTTTGAGGCAGAGGTCACCAGGCTGTGTTTCTTCCCATTGAGTGGGTAAGGGAGGGGACAGCAGTGCGGCTCCAGCACTGGGGGTATTGTCTGCTTGGATTGGTGCGGACCCTGTGCTGGCCTCACTCACTCTTCTTGTTTCTCTTGTGGTGCTGTGTTTCCCCCTGAGCCTGAGCTGTGGACAGGTCTTTAACTACATGGCCTCCTTGGTGGGCAGTTCCTAGCAAGAGAGGACAGGAGGCCTGGGTTTCTGCTTGGGCTCTGCCTCCAGCCCTCATGTGACCCTGGCAGGTCTGTTCGCCTCTGTGACCTCAGCCTCCCTTTCTGGAAAGCAAAGGGGTTGATGTAGGCAACCCCAGGCATCCTGTGAGGCTGGGACTGATGGGCATGCAAGGTGCAAGCAGCAGTCATCTACAGATTGACAGACACTTATTATACACCTCCTAAGTGCCAGGCAGTACACTAGGTGCTCGAGGTGCTGCACGGACAAAAGACCAAAGTCCCTGCCCCTCTGGAGGCTGCGCTCCCGTGAGGGAGACATGCAGTGAGAGTCACGGTATGGCAGATGTGCTGCATCTGTGGGAGAAGTGAGGCAGGTGAGCAGATGGGGAGGGGAGGTAGGACAGGTGGCAGTTTTAACCAGGTGGCCAGGCGGGGCTCCATGAGAAAGTGGCATTTGAACACAGACCTGAAGGAGGTGAGGGAGGGAGTCACGCTTACATCTGGGGGACAAGCATTCCAGGCAGAGCATATGGCAGGTGCAAAGGCCCTGAGGTGGGAGCAGCCTGGTGTGTTGCAGCAGCAGAGTGAGGGAGTGGGAAGGGCAGGAGAGGAGGTCAGAGGTTATGGGGGCAGGAGGCAGACCTAATGTAGGGTCTTGGCTGGGATTGCTCGGACTTTGGGTTCTACTCTGAGTACCAGGAGAGCCAGTGTGGGGGTTTGCACAGAGGCACCATCGACGTCACATTTTAACTTTCCTCTAGTGCCGTGTTGAGAATAGGCAGCAGGGGGAGGGGGTAGGGAGGCCAGATGGACTGTCACTGAAACAAGCGTGCCTTGCACCAGGTTGGTGAGAGGTGAGTAGCTCTGGAAGTGTTTTAAAGTGGAGCCCGTGGTGCTTCCTGGTTGATTAGACATGGGGTCAGGAAGGGGGAATGAGGCAGCAGGTTCAGGTTGTGGCCTGGGAAGCTGGAAAGACGGAGCTGCCACTAAGATGGGCAAACTTGTGGGCACAGCAGGTTTGGGGAGAGCTCAGGAGGTTTGTTGGGACATGTTTTGTGAGTTTGGGATGCTCGACCTGTCAGTGTGTGACGCACTTGAGTGGCAGGTGCCTACGTAGGCGGCCCCTGCGTCTGTCCAGAATCTAGATTCTAGATGATACTGGAAAGTGTGAGACAGTACGAGATGAACTACGGCCAGCTGAGCACCTGCTGCATACCGAGCTCCAAAGAAGACCCTCGGGGTGGTGGGGGGAAGAGGGAGGGATAAACCTGGTTGTAGTCTGGTGCCTGCCCCTGGGTTTATCGCTGTTTGGGGAGACAGACGTCTTGGTGAAGCAATTAGAAACCTTCAGGATGGAATGCAATGCAATGTTTAATTGAAAGGTTCAGGCTGAGAGCAGAGGGGACCAAGAAGGGCAGGGCCGTGAGGGCTGGAGTGCCCGCAGCAGGCTTTGGGGACTGGGGGCTTTTCCTGGGCCTAGAGGGACAAGCTGAGGAAGGCCAGGCCAGGTGGAGGGGAAGGGCATTCCAGGCAGGAGGAACAGACTGGGTAAA
Organism: Galeopterus variegatus; assembly: GCF_000696425.1. Classification (NCBI taxonomy): domain Eukaryota; kingdom Metazoa; phylum Chordata; class Mammalia; order Dermoptera; family Cynocephalidae; genus Galeopterus; species Galeopterus variegatus. The sequence goes on from NW_007736767.1 coordinate 46,147, forward strand.
GGCACAGAGGCAAGAGTGAGGCAGGGAGGGGTTGGGCTAGGGTGGTAGGAAGAACTTGGGTATTGGAGTTCATGTCCCAGCCTGGTACTCTGTGACTTTGGGCAGTTACTTGACCTTGCTGAGCCTCATCTGCAAACACAATGTCCCACTTCCTTCTCGCGATTGCTAGGAGAGTGTATTAGAATCTAATCATGAGAGCAGGCTGTGACGTGCCCAGCTGGGCACGTGGCACGCAGCAGACCCTGGGCACACATTTGCTCCTGTTGTGCAGTCAGCCCGGGGAGGCTCCCCAGCCCTGCCTCAGTGGACTTCTTCCTGGTGGCCCAGCAAAGAGCTGAGCTTCGAGATCCCCGCTGGCAGTACTGGGCCTGCATTCATGACAGGCAGACTGGAGGTTTCAGAGGCCTGAAGGGCCCAGAGCCCTGGCCACCTCTTCTGGCCCCTTTCTATTTAAGGGCTCAGTCCCAATGAATGAGGAAGCTTTGTCTGGCTCCACCACAGCTAATGACAGCCTGGCCTGTCAGGCCACTTAGAACCAGCTCCACTATTTTTATCGACAGGAGGTGGCCGGCCCATCTTCCTCCCCAGGCAGTGCTAACATGGGATGGTTTAAGGAAACCAAGGCCGTGAGAGGAAGGTGGGTCATCGTCTCAAATCACAGACCTGCGACTGGGCAGGATGTGCCCACGGAACCTTCTGCGGGGGTGCCAGGCGTCACCTTTACACAGTGGTCTGAATTTGGAGATAATTCTACCCTTGCCAGTAGGGCTTAGAAAGAATCACTCCACCTCTCCACCCCAGAGAATATTCCTCAGACCTAATCCTTGCCGGTGTCTCTGGGAATAGGCGGGCCTCTGTCCCCATGGGAGTGGAGCCTGGAGAAGATAGCACTGGTGTGGCTGTGTCCGTGGCCAAGCCCAGAGCTGAGGGCTTTCCATGCCACAGGATGTTTCTTCTGAGCTCTTTAATTGAAACGGTTTAAAATGGCTCTTGCTCAGTGGAACTCTGGGTGATTTCCTTTCTTCCTTTCTAAGAAAACATTTTTCAGTAGGCTCCAAGCCTTTGGATGGAGATTGGGGAAGGATAGAAGCAGCCTAAGGGCTGGCGTGGTGAGTGCCCAGATGCAGTGTGGCGTGAGCTATCTTTCCTTGGAGACAGCCAGGGTCGCATTGTACTGGGCATAGTTTGTATTTAGGTAAAATCTTTTGTTTGTTTGTTTACTCCCTGATTTCTAAGCAAAATTGATGTGTTTTTTTGAGCACATGCTTAGTTAATCCTTAGAACAATAGACAGCCTGCCCCCACCTACACCAGTCATTCTCCTACAGCAGCCACGGGGCCATTCCCAACCTCAGACCCAGCAGCAGCCTTCACTGCCTCTGTCTGCAGGGTCAAGTCTTGGCTTCCACACCCCCTCTGGGCCCTGGCCTCCCCCATCACCCTGCCCCTGCTGCCCCAAGCTCCTCCCCTCCGTCTATCTGGGGACACACTGCATTCTTGGACCCCCTTCCTACTTTTCGTGTGCCCCGTGTCTCCCAGGCCCCGTGCTGCCTCTTCTTCCTCCCCCCGCCGCAGGTGTCAGCCCCTCTTGCGCCCTCCCTAGCCGTTGCTTGCCCTTCCTCGACCCTGTGGTACACCTGCTCTGGTTGCTTGGCAGTTACCTTCCCCGACACCCCCAGACCCAGACCGTGAGCCTCCCAGAGGGCGGGGCCTGTGCTCCTGATTCGTCTTCACGTCCCCAGCACGTGGCTCCTGACAAGTGTGGTGCAGATGCTCCTCCCTGTTTGGTGAATGAATGGCTCCCTGCAGCCCTTACAGGTGCCTCCTTGTCCCTTACTTGATGGAGAAATCCTTCCTCCACAGACTTGGGAGCTAAGAGTTTAAACAGCAGAACAGGAATCAGAACCCAGCTCGGGAGACTTGGTGTCTCTCAGGGAGTCAGAGCACTGGCTCTGGTCCCCTCGCCCCTCCTGGGCCTAGTGCACCATCTCCAAGGCCCTCAGAGCTTCTGGATGGGGCTTTGCAACTTACCTTCCACTCACATGACCCTGGGAGCCAAGACAGCAGAGGCTCCCAAGGCAGGAGTCGGGGGTGGGGAGCACAGGCCCTGTGCAGGCCCCTGCCAGCTCTGATTCTTGGGCTGTGGGTTCTGTCATGTTCGGGGTGGGGGGCCCACCCCAGAGCCTCCCTATAGTGGCTGACGAGGAGACGCATGGAGCCAACATTGTATGTCTGCGTGGAAAGGCTTCCTCCAGCTGTGGCCCAGCTGTTGGGAGACCAGCCCTTCCTGGCTCCCAAGGCCTGGGGCTTGCTGTGCCCTCCCATGGGTGTTGCTGGCACCTGAGGGATGACCCTTTTGGGCCCAGGTGGAGGCCTGGGGGTGGGGCAGGAAGGGGATGGGTGCAAGGTGAGATGTGGCCTCCACTCTCCATGGGACGTGCGCGGGGGCTGGGTGAGCAGCTCACCTGTGGTGGGTTAGAGGAACAGAGTCGGGCATGGTGGCAGAGTGCCCTGCAGGAGGAGAGCCTGGCTGCTTATGTCCTGGGCCTTGTCTCCCAGCCTGGCCCCCTGATCCCCCCCACACTGAGGAGAACCTTGAAAGGACCCTCTTTAAGTCCCCTTCCTCCTGAGCATGAATCTCCCACGAGTCTTCTGTTAACAGATAACTCCCACCCCCAAACCTTCAATGGCTCCCCAGTGCTAAAGCCACTGTGCTCAATCCTGGCCATGGAGCTTTTAACATTCCCGATTCCCAGGCCCCACCCCTCTGAGATTCTCATTTGCTTGGTCTGGGGTGCGGCCCAGGCATCTGCATTTCAAAGCTGCTGGTGGTTCTCGTGGACAGTGAGAACTGCTGACCTGGAGGAGGCATGGGCTGGGTGGCACAGGTGGCTTGCATAATTGGGTCCCACCCAGTTCCCCTTCTCATCTCTCAGCAGCGTGCTCCCAGCAGGCCAGCCCCTTCATGGTCTCCACACGCCGGACACCATCCTCACCCTGTGCTGCCCCATCTGGAGCACATTCTCTCTGCCCACGTCCACAGCCTTCATGGCCTGGCTGCACTCCCGTGCGCTCTGGGAAACTTGCTTTCAATTGCTTTGCTGTCCCCCTCTCCCCAGCACATGGCCTGGTGCCATTCCCCACAGAAGGTGCGCAGGGTGCTGCTAAAGACACATGCCCCACAGCGTCCCCGCCATGCACCTGAGCTCTGTCCCTTCCCCGTGCTGCTTCATCTCTGGCTGTGCCTTGGCCCAGTGGCCTCTCTCGCTCATTATCTGTCCCCGGCCTTGGAGAGCGTGAGGGCTGGGGTCATCCCTTCCACATCTGACCCCGAGCCATCTGAGAAACAGGCAAAGAAGTCAGTTAGGGACCAGTTGGGCCCAGAGGCCAAAATGGGGTTCCTCCCCTCCCCAGTCTGAGATGAACCCACCCACCTGGGGAGCCCAGGCAGAGGAGGAGGGAGCAGGTCAGTGCTGCCTCCGGAAGTCAGAGCCCCGAGAGCCCAGCCTTGCCATCAGCTCGCCTCCCCGAGGGGCCAGCGAGAGAGGAGCCAGCATCTTACCATCCTTGTCCTGTGAGGATTGGAGGCTGGGGAAGGACATGTCCCCTCTCGGGGCTGACGGGAGTTAGCCTCTGACCCCGAGCCATCTGAGAAACAGGCAAAGAAGTCAGTTAGGGACCAGTTGGGCCCAGAGGCCAAAACGGGACAGAGGAATCCCCTCCCCAGTCTGAGATGAACCCACCCACCTGGGGAACCCAGGCAGAGGAGGAGGGAGCAGGTCAGTGCTGCCTCCGGAAGTCAGAGCCCCGAGAGCCCAGCCTTGCCGTCAGCTCGCCTCCCCGAGGGGCCAGCGAGAGAGAGGAGCCAGCATCTTACCTCTAGTCCTGTGAGGATTGGAGGCTGGGGAAGGACATGTCCCCTCTCGGGGCTGACGGGAGTTAGCAGTGATGGTCCTCCCTAGTGGTTAGAGCTGGGCATCTGGTCCTGCCACCCGGAAGGGCCTCTCCACACCTTGGGCGTCATGGAGGGTGTCTGCACAGAGCTTTTCTGTGGATAGCTCATCCTCCTCTGGTTGTCCTCAGAACAGGACAGTGGTTACAATTTCACAGTGAGGAGATGGAGGTCCAGGGAGGCTGGGTGACCTGCCACGTCTCTCACTCCCAGGCTCTCACCAGCATGCTCCGCTGGTCTCTCCTGTAACCTTGGCTTTGCCATCTGAATCACCCTGGCCTGCTGCTCAGCTAGGGTGTGCATGTTCGTGTGTCGGGGCAGCAAACGCCCATGCTGACCCGGCCCTGCCTGTCCTCCAGGCAAAGGCAGCCAAAGAGGAGCAGGACGTGCGGAGGCTGCAGCTGCGGAGCCTGCAGTACCTGGAGCGCTACGTCTACCTGATTCTCTTCAACGCTTACCTCCACCTGGAGAAGGCTGGCTCCTGGCAGAGGCCCTTCAACGCCTGGATGCGGGAGGTGAGATGTGGGGGGCTGAGGCTGGGGTCCTGTGGGGTGATGGGCTCACACAGTGGGACTGGGCCATCCCCACCTGGTCCCTGTGTGTTGCCTGCAGGGGGAGTGGGAGGAGTTCTCATCTCCCTTTCTAAGGAAGCTTCCGTCTGGCTGAGATTTTGTGTTATTAGGCTTTGAGTTCCCAGCATAGACTATGCTCTTGGCAGGCAGTTGATCATGGTTTGATGAGTGGATGAATGAAAGAATGAATGGAGCATGCTCCGCTGGTCTCTCCTGTAACCTTGGCTTTGCCATCTGAATCACCCTGGCCTGCTGCTCAGCTAGGGTGTGCATGTTCGTGTGTCAGGGCAGCAAACGCCCATGCTGACCCGGCCCTGCCTTTCCTCCAGGCAAAGGCAGCCAAAGAGGAGCAGGACGTGCGGAGGCTGCAGCTGCGGAGCCT
>NW_007736767.1:51273-58191 GCF_000696425.1 Galeopterus variegatus
TCACCTGTGCCCTGTGAGGGCCAAGTGCAAGGCTGTGGTGGCCCTGCCCCTGTCTCCTTCCAGCTAGGACCTTGGACAAGTTAGTCAACCCTTCCAAGCCTGCTGTCCTCAACAATAAGAAGGAAATCAACATTCATGCTATTGGACCAGCCTGGAGGGTTGTGGTGGGATTGATGAGGTCCACATGGCACCATCCGCCAGGCCTGTGCTAGGCAGGCATGCCTTAACGAGTGTGACTGCTACTCTCCCATTTCACAGAGGAGGAGACAGCACAGGGAAGGTAGTAGCTTGTTTCAGGTCGCCATTAGAGCTGGCTGGTTGGCTCCACCATGTACTTGCCTAAGATGCCGTCCTCACCATCTGACCTTCTCAGTCCCTCTGTTTGGCCTCCTGGCTCTTCCTCTGCTCAGCTGCTTTTAGAGTCAGAGCTGTGGCCTTGGCACCTCCAGGTCAGGAGAGAGGCCTCCTTCCCTCCTCGGCAGGTGGCCTGTAATTACCCGTCTGCCAAGAAGCTGGCCTCTCCTGACCTCACTCACAGGTCCTGTCTGTTCTAATCCTGACTCAAGGCTGGAATTAGCTTCCTTGAGGTGGGTGGTGGACAGCGGGAGGCCGGTGACCCAGCCAGGTGGGCACAGAAGTGGGGTGGGGGCTTGGCAGGTGTGCAGGTGGCTTCAGAGCTACCAGGGAACAGAGGCAGGGAGGCCATGGCAGTGCCCAGTGACAGGAGTGGGGGCTGCCGAGGACAGCCTGGGGGGTGGTCCTTGTGACATCAGGGTGGGGAAGTGCTTGAAATGACCTGTCATGCATGTAGACAGGTGTTTGAGTCAGGACACCTGATATGGGGGTCACGCCAAAGCCATGTTGGGGCCACACTCTTGAGCCAGCCTGGGCTCAGCTTCCTCTGTGAGCCCCTGGGGTAGGGTGGAGGTGGGCCGGGGGATGAGGACACTTTTTGCTTGGGGGAACCAGAGAGAGGAACAAACCTGTCCCTTTGTTCCAAGCGGAGGTTGCAGTTCCCCATTCTTCAGGATGGTGGGAGAGAGGGGGACTGCTTGTTGGGTGGTTCGAGTCTGGTGCTGGGACTGGGCCACTGGGCCACAGGGCCATGTGCCGATTCTGCTGGGGGCTGAGGCCTGCAGCCCAGGGCCAAGGGGCTCTTGTTTGCCTGCATCCCCGCCACCTTCTGCAGCCCTCCGTGCGGGCTGGGCTGCTGAGTATCTGCTCGGGGTCTTCCGTGCTGCTCCCTGTATGCTGAGCTTACTGACTGCCAAGTGCTTTCTGTGTCCTGCTGGAGACAGGCCTGCGAGTTCAACGCTTTTCCCTGCTATGAGGAAACTGAAGCTCAGAGGTGTTAACAGAGTTCAAAACACAGATGTGTCTGGGTCGCTGTCCCCGTGTTCAGAACCCAGCAAGGGGAGGATGGCATGACAAAGGGGCAGGGTGACCGAATGACTCCCTCCCTCCACTGAAATGCTGCCCCTGCCTCTGCTCTCCTCCCAGGTGGCATCGAAGGCTGGAGTCTATGAGATCCTCAACCAGCTGGGCTTCCCTGAGCTGGAGAGCTTGCAGGACCAGCCCTTCTCGAGGCTGCGCTACCGGTGGCAGGAGCAGAGCCACAGTCCGGAGCCGTCTGCTGCTGGGGACTTCCTGTAGGGGTGTCCTCCCTGCCCCTCCCACAGTGCCCCATGCAGGCTGGGGGTGTCCTGGGTGGGCTTCACTGGAAGTGGCCCTGGGGGTGCTGGCTTTCTGGAGAGACTGGGGTGAATTGGGAACCTTTTTGAACGAACTTTCGATAGGACATTTAGACAGCACACAGTCATATCTTGTAAACCACACAGGCGCAGGGACGGCCCACCCGGGTGTGTGCACCTCGCAGACGGGCCGGCGTTTGGCCTGCAAGGAGCTCACTCCCCAAATTGCCAAACAGAGCTAATTGCCACCCTGCTCTCTTCTCTCCCCTCTCAGAGCGGTTCCGACAGCCCCTGGCCTGGAGCAGACCCCAGCCAGTGTCAGTGTCTTGCCCTTTCTGTTCTTGCTGCTCACCCTGAGGTCTCTCCCCTCTCTGCTGCCTGAGGTGGGGAAGGAGGGGTGAAGACCATTCTGGGTGGATTTATTACTTTAAAGGCAGCTTCCCCCAGTTTTCTTCCTTCTCATGCCCCCATCTCCAACCTGGGAGGCCGCAGGTAGGACCACCTGCATGGTCTGTTGGGGCTGGCTGGGGCCTCTGCCTCTGTTTCCATTCCCCTGTTGCCTTCTCCTGGGGCTGGCAGGGTGGTAGTGGTTTCCCAAGGAGCTGGAAACATCGAGGACTCCCTCTCGGGGAGGGAAGAGCTTCCAGAGGCAGACGGGCACAGTGGAAGAGGCCTGCCTGATCTGCCTGGGAACCTGGGTGGCAGGTGCCATGGAAGCCAAAGCCTTGAGCTGCGGGTCCCTCTGCACCTCCTCCCAGCCCCGGTGGCCCAAGATGGCCCAGGGCCCCCACCTGCTGCAGCGGTCAAGGGTGGGTGCTGGGACGGCCCTTGTGATCAGGGGAGTGTGCAGGAGTGGGCTAAGGATGGCGGGAGGGAGTCATCTGGACTCCAGGCCATCCTTGCCGAGGATCTTTGAGCTGCCTCCAGTGGAAACAGAAAGGGCCAGACCCTGCTGAGCTAAAGGCTGCCAGATCAACTCTGTCCACACAGTGGGAAGGCTGCTCGGAAGAGGTGGCAGAGAGGGGCCAGATTTGCATCTCTCCCTGCTGGGGACTGGTGTTGCTGAAGTGTCCTCCCAGCCTGACCTGTGGGGGGCCAGGGAAGCCTCTCTTTGGTTAGGTTTGTGCACATCTGCAGAAAAACGGATGTGGCATTGCTCATGATATTTGAAGAGAGAAGATGCTGAAGTTGTTTACATCTACCGAGTATTGGAAAACGTTTGACCCTCTTGGCTGAATTCTTTCGCAGAACTACTGTATGTCTGTTCACTACCTTTCTAGATTTGTTGTTATTTTTATTTTTGCATGTATTAAAAAGTTTTAATTTCTTTGCAGACAAGGTCTAGATAAGGAGTCAGAGATCGGGGCTGAACTGGGAGGAATCCTTTGTGTTCTTTTGGTTGGTCCTGACTTTAAGCTTTGCTGGGACCACTGGCCGGTCACTTTACCTCTCTGCCTCAGTTTCCCAATCTGCAAAACGGGAGAATAATACTTACTTACATACCTCACAGGGGTATTGTGAGGATTCATTCATGATTTTTTTTTTTTTTTTTTTTTGTACAGAGCTTTTGGACATTAAAAATGGCTAAATGTCAAGTGCACCTGTCTGCTGATTTGTCTTTAGTGTGAGGCAGATGTTACCAAACTGACACAGTGGGGGTCCCTGCTCCTTCAGAGTAAGGGTGGGTGGGCAAAGTGAGTTGAGAACACATACCCTTAGCATTCTCGATTATTAGGGAAGGTAGATTTTTGCAGACATCCCTCTCCTTCCTCCACGTCCTCAATCATTACCTTTTTATAATGGGTGTCCAGGGCTGTCATGCTAAGCCCCTCCTTAAAGGAAGCAATATAACAAGCTAATTCTCACTAAAGTGTGAAGGACTGCTGTACTTAGGGAAAGTATGCAGCAAAGTGGAATTTGGGCCTGAAAAGGAGGGTGGACCTCCTCCTCCACTTCCTCCTTTAACCTCCGTGGCTCCCACCTGGCTCTGCCTGGTCCCTCAACCTCTGGTTGATTGAACACACCATGTTGAGATATTGGTGTGTAAAGAGGCAGTGGGGAGGGTGAGGTGGGAAGCATTGACTCTAGGCTTCTCCCCAAGCTCTTGCAGGATTAGGGAACAAGTCCCTCTGGGTTGTAATTCTGACCATAGGGTTGGTGATCTCCCCAGCCTGGGAGGGAAGGCCTCCTGAGATGATTTCCCAGCCCAGCAGAGTGGAAGTTTTCTTCCCTGGGTCCAAGGATGCTCTGTGTTGCTTCTGAATGCAAACATAGGACTGTAGACCCTGGGATGTGTGTGTGAGAATGGTTGGGTGGGGTGTGTGCAGGAACAGCCCTGCCTCCCCGGAGCCTGTGGCATTGCAGGGATGAGAGAGTGAACAAGTTATTCCTACCAGGTGTGGCAAGAGCTGGGAAGGGGCTGGGTGCAGAGGACAGCAGCAGCGAGGTAGGTTGACGATCAGTTGGCCAGGACCTCCACTTCCGCTGCTCTCTTCTGACAGAGCTCCTAGAATGAGGAAACAGATGTCTTAGACCTGGGAGTAGGTGGGGGACCTGTCATGCCTGGGGTAGGGCCACCACAGCCCAGGTAACTGCGTGGCATGGGTAGTCTGAGCTCTTCTCAACCCTACTTACTCTCCCATCCTTTGGCCAGACTCCAGAACCGGCCATACCCTGTGAAGAGGTCCTCAGAGGACTTTGGTTTCTCTGCTTGTCATAAGAACTGGCTTAGGACGAGCAGAAAGAATAAAGCTGCCCACCCACGTGGTGCCTGACTGATCCTTTCCAGTACAGAGACCCCCGACTTCATCTGCAAAATCATCACACTCATATATTGTAATCAGTCTTCTCTTACAAAAAGCTGCTCATCTTTTATTCACACAAGCATGGCATGATCATACACAAGTTGTGAAAATCCAACCAATATCTTTATCCCCCCTGTTCACTCCCACTCCATGCCCTCTGGTTTTAAAAGGTACGTTGTGACCAGAGCAGCCAGGTGTGGTGGTGGGGCTTTCCTTCTGGCTGCACTGTCCCTGGCTGTGTGGCATCCCCGCCTGCTTCTCTGCCCACCTAATTCTGTGTGGTACACCCCTTTCTGCTCCTCCAGCAAGAGTGGCCTCAGTGTCCATACCCTGGCGTACAGTGCAGCAGTGCAAAAGAGCTTAGGCGTGACACATTACCTCTCTGAGTCTCTGTGTTCTCTACTGTGAATGGGATTACAGTACTTATTGTGTAGGGTGTAGGGTAAGAATAAGGACCAGAGTTATGTGAAGTGTCTAGTGCAATGTCTTACCCACAGCGGGATTCCCTGCAGGAATTGTCTTTGTTCTGTGGAGTATGTTATGAGGCTTGGAGCTGATGAGTCCACCTGATGAGTCACTGAATTAGTGACATGGTAAGCGACATTATTTGAGAGTAAGTGTATAACAGGAGGGGTCTGGGTCAGGAGGGTGTCACTAGCTCTCAGGGTGCAGCAAGCTCAGCTCAGGTCTCCTCTGGCCCTAGAGGAGCCAGTGCAAGGGGACAAAAGCACTCCTTTGTATCTCTTGGTGAAGCCACACTGGCTTCTAATGCGATGAACACAGGGTGGGGAAATCTGGAGCGTGGGTGGTGGGTGAGGGGAGGCGTTGAGAAGGGCTAACTTGGTGGTTTTCCAGAGAAAGCAAACAGTGGAAGAATCCTCTGCAAGTCCACCCTGGGAGAGTGTAGCAAGCATTTCCATAAATATGTTGCAGTGGATTAGGGCAGACAACCCGGCTTCCAGAAAACCTGCCTGCCTTGGATTGCCCAGGACAGAGCAGGGCTGGCGCAGGAAGCTCCAGGGTGACTTGAGTTCTAGACCTTGCGAGGGACTCTGGCCTGTCACTGCCTTCCCTTGGTGGCTTCTCATGAAATAGCAGCAGACAGATCCTTGCCCCTCTTCCCTCTAGGTGGTCTGAGAGAAAATGGGAAAAGCCATTCCCCTCCTCATTGGCCTAAAGGAGGGCAGGACAGGACAGATGCTCAGGTCTGCTGGAGGCTTCCTAGGAGGAGGCCCTGTGCTAAATAAACTGTCTTATTTATGATTAAGCGCGAGTCAGGGATGATGACATTCACAGATGAGGAAACAGAGGCTCAAATAGAAGGTGGGGATTTCATTCAAACCAGAGAGAACTTAGAAAACGAAGAAATACAGAGAAAATGAAAATTACCCGCAGACAAAACCATGTTTAACATCTCAGTCTATTCTCTTCCAGTTTTATTCCGTGCATATTCATATAACATATACGCCGAGTCTTACACATGAGTATGCAGTACACGTATATGCGTTCTAAAATTAGGACCAGAAAGATTTCTTGTCCTGTTCCTTTCTCTACACATTAACAGAAGCGTTCTGCTCTGCTATTAGCCTTTGAAACGTTTTATTGGCTGTATAACATTTCATTGTGTGGATACTTAATCACTTTAAAAGATTCAGTTCCTTTATTCTAGGGGATTTAGGTTACTTTGTTGTTATGTACAGTTTTTTTTTCTTTTAAGGTAAAATCTAGCTATCAAAAAATGCACAAATCAAGTTTTCCATTTGATGAGTTTTTACAAGTGCATCCACCTGTGTGACTCAAGCCTCTCTCAAGATATATAGCCTTACATTGTGGTTATTTTTAAAGTTAAAACTTGTAAACAAGGCTGGCCGGTTAGCTCAGTTGGTTAGAGCTAGCTTGGTGTTGATAACACCAACGTCAAGGGTTCGGATCCCCATATCAGCCTCCAAAGAGTAATAACAACACGACTTACTTCAAAGAACGTCTTCAAACAAATCTTGGTCGGGTAATAATTAGAACCCCTTTGGGTTGCAGAAAATGGCCCCAGCTAGTGTAAGCTAGGGACCCCTGGTAGGAATGCAGCGAGGCCTTGGAACAATGGGGACTGTGAACTAGAAGACCGTCCAGGGTGCCCCGGAAGCTCCCTCTGTGTCCTCACGGGGGTGCGCCACTCAGATCTCCTCTGAGGACGGCCTGCTGCGGAGCGCGCGTTGATCCCACCTCTAGTGACTGCACCTCCAGGTCCAACTCCGTGTTTATGCCAAGGCCCTGCTGCCCTGTACAGCACTGTCAGCCCACAGGCTCCCAGCCAGTGAGAGAGCAGGACAGGGCTACAGAGCCGGGTGTTTCGCTCCTCTGTTCTGCAGCCTGGCTGGGAGCCTCCCCATTCGTGTGGCCAAGAGTTGTCCGCAGCTACACTGCAG
>NW_007736767.1:59858-60652 GCF_000696425.1 Galeopterus variegatus
GGAAGCTGAGAAGTCCAAGACTGAGGGGCCATATCTGGCGAGGGTCTTCTTGCTGCCTCATTCCACGGTGGAAGAGAGAGAGAGAGAGAGAGAGAAGGGGGACCAAGCTCATCCTTTTATCAAGAACCCACTCCCACAATAACTAACACAATCCTGTAATAATGGCACGAATCCATCTAATCACTTCTTAAAGGTCCCACCTTTCAGCACTTGCATTGGGGATTAAGTTTCCAACACATGAGCTTTAGGGGACACATTCAAACCACAGCAACACCTAATCCCATCTTGGTGCCTGTGACTCTGAGGACCTGAATGACACAGCTTCCCTCTTATCACGGCCCCCCTGGGCATCTGCTTTGTTCTTTCTGGGGGATGTTGGCCCTTCTCTGACACCGCTTGGTGAAAATGACCTCCCCGGTTTTCAACTTCATATGTTATAGTTCCAGCCAGACTAAGCGGTCTTCCCTTCTCTTGCCCTGCCCCGCCATTTCAAGTGAGGGGCTGCTGGTGCTGTTGATGGTGGGCAGATGGGCCCCTTCCCTGTGGTGGTGGAAGGAGGGATGAGGATGGAAGAGGCTGTGCAGTCTGGGAAGACACCCTCAGGTCTGTGGAGGGCAGTGCAAACCTCTGTCTCCTAAATAAAGAGGATGCCCACTTGGATGGTTTTCCACGTGCACCCTCAGCTGGTCCTCCTTCAGAAATGTCCTATTTTACCAACTCAAATAGCTGTCAGTAAGCATGCTTGCCAACACTGCCTACTATATTTTTTAAAAAGTTCTTACCAGTTTTATGTC
>NW_007736768.1:0-32502 GCF_000696425.1 Galeopterus variegatus
AAAAAAAAAAAAAAAAAAAAAAAAAAAAAAAACAACAAAGAGGAAAAAAAAGAAAAAAGAAGAAAAAAAACAAGAATAAAATCACTAGCTGCAACCTCAGGAACCAACAAACACAGAAAACAAATAGCAAAACAAAAGCAAGGAACAAAAGACACCTAAGACAACTAAACAAACAATAAACGACTAGGAATAAATCAACACCTCTCAATAACAACTCTTAATGTAAAGGGTTTAAATTCCCAAATCAAAAGACACAGATTGGTTGACTGGATAAGAAAGGTGGACCCAACTATATGCTGCCTACAAGAGACCCACCTCACCCATAAAGACTCACATAGATTAAGAGTGAAAGGATGGAAAAAGATCTTCCATGCAAACAGAAAAGAAAAACGAGCTGGAGTAGCTATTCTCATATCAGACAAAATAGACTTTAAACTAAAAACCATAAAAAGAGACAATGAGGGTCACTACATAATGATAAAAGGACTGATGCATCAAGAAGACATAACAATCATAAATATGTATGCACCCAATGTTGGAGCATCCAGATTCATAAAACAAACTCTATTAGAAATAAAAAAGGAAGTAGACACCAATACTATAATAGCAGGGGACCTGAATACCCCACTGTCAATATTGGACAGATCAACTAGGCAAAGAATCAGCAGAGAAACACAAGATCTTAACAATACTTTAGACCAATTGGACATGGCAGATATCTACAGAACATTCCATCCAACAACCTCAGAATATTCATTCTTCTCATCAGCACATGGATCATTCTCCAGGATAGACCACATATTAGGACACAAATCAAGTCTCAACAAATTCAAAAAAATTGGAAATATCCCATGTATTTTCTCAGACCACAATGGATTAAAACTAGAAATCAATAATAAACAAAACACTGGAAAGTATACAAACACATGGAAATTAAACAGCATTCTACTTAACGATACATGGGTCCAAGAAGAAATCAAGCAGGAAATAAAAAAAATTATTGAAACCAATGAAAATAACGATACATCATACCAAAACTTCTGGGATAAAGCAAAAGCAGTACTAAGGGGGAAATTTATTGCATTAAATGCTTACCTCAGAAAAATGGAAAGATGGCAAGTGAACAACCTAGCACTGCTTCTTAAAGAACTAGAAAAACAAGAACAATCCAAACCTAAAGTTAGCAGACGGAAAGAAATCTTCAAGATCAGAGCAGAACTTAACGAAATTGAAACCCAAAAAACAATACAAAAGATCAACGAATCAAAAAGTTGGTTTTTTGAAAAGATAAATAAAATCGACAAACCACTAGCACAGCTAACAAAAAAAAAGAAGAGAGAAGATTCAAATAACAAAAATTAGAAATGAAAAAGATGGTATTACAACTGATTCATCTGAAATACAAGGAATCATTCGAGACTACTATAAACAACTATACGCCAACAAGTTCGAAGTTAAGAAGTATATGCCAACAAACTTGAAAATCTGGTGGAAATGGATAAATTTCTGGACACACAGAAGCACCCAATACTGAGCCATGAAGACATAGAAAATCTGAACAGACCAATTACAATTAAGGAGATTGAAGCTGTTATCAGAAAGCTCCCAACAAAGAAAAGCCCAGAACCAGATGGATTCACAGCAGAATTTTACCAAACATTCAAAGAGGAAATGACACCAATTATTTGCAAACTATTCCAAAAGATTGAAACAGACCAAAAGCTTCCAAACTCATTCTACGAAGCAAACATCATCCTGATACCAAAACCAGGTAAAGATATAACCAAGAAAGAAAACTACAGGCCGATATCCTTGATGAATATAGATGCAAAAATCCTCAATAAAATATTAGCAAACAGAATACAGCAACACATATGTAAGACCATTCACCACGATCAAGTGGGATTCATCCCAGGATGCAAGGTTGGTTCAACATACGCAAATCTATAAATGTGATCCACCTTATTAATAAAATCAAACACAAGGACCATATGATCATCTCTATTGATGCCGAAAAAGCACTTGATAAAATCCAACACTCATTCATGACAAAGACCCTCTATAAATTAGGTATAGACGGAAAGTATCTCAACATAATCAAAGCCATATATAATAAACCCACCGCCAATATCATCCTGAATGGGGAAAAACTGAAAGCTTTTCCTTTAAGAACAGGAACCAGACAAGGATGCCCACTCTCACCACTCCTATTCAACACAGTATTGGAAGTATTAGCCAGAGCAATCAGAAAAGAGAAGGAAATAAAGGGCATCCAGATTGGAAAAGATGAAGTCAAACTGTCCCTGTTTGCAGACGATATGATCCTATATATCGAACAGCCCAAATCATCTACAAAAAAACTCTTAGAGGTGATAAAAGAGCTCAGCACAGTAGCAGGATACAAAATCAACACACAAAAATCAGTAGCATTTCTATTCACCAATAGTGAACAAGCAGAAAGAGAAATCAAGAAAGCCTGCCCATTCACAATAGCCACCAAAAAAATAAAATACCTAGGAACTGAACTAACTAAGGATGTGAAAAATCTCTATAACGAGAACTACAAACCACTCCTGAGAGAAATTAGAGAGGATACAAAAAGATGGAAAGACATCCCATGCTCCTGGATTGGAAGAATCAATATAGTGAAAATGACTATACTACCCAAAGTAATATACAAATTCAATGCAATCCCCATCAAAATTCCTATGACATTTTTCTCTGACATGTGTGGGAGCTAAAAATAAATAAATAAATTCACTCACATACATACACACACAAAAAAAAGCGGGAGTGGAGAGGAAGATATAACAACTACAATTTTTTTGAAGTTCTGACAACAAGCAAATGGAAAGGACATGCTTGTGTGGGAGGGGGTAGAGGAAGGAGGGAGGGAGGTTTCGGTGATGGGACATAATAATCAACTACATTGTATATTGACAAAAGAAAAAAAATCATCTTTAATAAAAATTTTCCAAACATAAAAAAAAAAGTTATGTGTGGATGGAGTTAGTGCACATGTGCACCAATATATCTTTTTAGTTTTGTTGCTACTGTGTGTTCTTCAGTTTGTGAAGCAGAAACGGGCTGGTAGAGCTCGTGTCTAAAAATAGAACATGTTTGCTCTGCTGGCAGCGGCACAGTTTTTCTTTTTACTTTGCCAGTAGCAGTTGAGTTTGTGAGATTCTCTTTGGACTGCCAAGGTATTAGACGTGTGTTTGCTGAATGAAGACTATTCTTTCTTCCACCAAGGCTCCAAGGACCATTTTACTGGTTACCTAGCTCATATACCTTCATGCGAAGGTTTTGCAAATGGGCTCAATGTGTCTGCTAGCTCCAGATCCTAGCCCTAGCTCTACACCGGAAGGCACAAGAGAATATGTATATTCTTTAGTTAGACAGTGAGCTGATGTTTCAAAGGTACCTACAACCTATTATTTTGGGGGATGGGCTAAGATGCTTATGTGCTGAAAATTGAGTTTTAGGTTTCATGGCCCCTTACAGAACTGAAAAAATAAATCACCTTCTGATATCTGTTTCCAGGGCCCTTGCGGAACATTGGCAGATAAGCTTGTGCAGGCCACTCACGTGTTGACAGCTGGAGTGTGGACATGCTCACTACATCCTCACTGCATCGGAACTCACTCCATCTTCATGGACTTTGTGGCTCTGGCTTCAATGGATGCCATTTCCCTCCATGCTTGAGATACAGGGAGTGACACCAGGATGTCACATAAGCAGCCCAATAGACAAGCAATAGGAGGCTGTGGATGCCTGGGAATCTTGTAATTCTGTGGCCTTTTTCTCTTTGGCACAGCTACATTTTTATCTCTAAATCCCTTGTAAGCTTCACGTCTCTTCTTCCCTATCCCTGTGCAGTGAGGAGAAAGCAGCTGCACAGAACTCAGATAGACCAATACTCCACTAGATGTTTGTAGTAATCAGCTGTCACTAACAACAACTAACAACAACAACGATGACAGTAATAATAATAACATATGACTCCTCATAAACCACGTGGCGGTGTCTGCCTCATTCTTCGCTCTCAGGATAACATTCAGTTTCATTTCCTTATACTGCTTCCTCACATTCAGACACTTCTATTTACATTCCTGTACTTGAAATGGCTTTAAAATTATGGATATTGAAGGATGCTTGGAGGGTAATTGGTTCAAGCCAAGCTACCATGAAGTTATATTTCAAGCAGGGTAGATATATTTCATAAATTTATTGAACAGATAAGTTTTAAACTTTAACTGATTTTATTTCAGCAAAGAAAACCAAAACAAAGCAGAGGAAAGAAAACATAGAAGAAAAGCAAACAAAACAAAAATGATTTGGAATAAGGTAGCCCTCTGAATCACAGCAGATTCAGAAAACTACAGCCAATAACACGACCATTAATAATCTACAGAAAAAGGAAGTGCAGTGAAGAAACAACTTAATCACTTATGGCTTAATTAATCAATTGATTGCAGTGTCCCCTGCAGTTAACTAATGCTCTGCTCTGGCAATAAAATTTTATATTACTTTGGTCTGTGAGGCCTGGCACAGAAGCCTTGTATAAATGACTGTTCTCCCACATATTTTACCTAACATTCCCCTTCCTCCATTTTCTTGAGCTGTAACCGACAAGAGACTGTGAACAACAACTCTCAGTCACCATCATCCAAGATTTCCAGTCTCAAAACTTTATTCATAGATCATGGTGCCCTCATGATCACATATTCCTCTGAATATTATTTAAAATGTATTTACATATTTAAAATGTATTGATTATACATATTTGTAGGGTACAGAGTCAAATAGCAATACACGTCACAATGTGTGATGTTCAAATCAGGGTAAATAGCACATTCATCATTACAAAATTGAATCCCTTCTTTGTGATGATGATGTTTGGTGTCCTCTCTTCTAGCCATTCAATAACATGAACCAAGTGAATGTTAAATTACAGTCGCCTGACTCGACTGTGCACCCACAGAACTGATGTTGTCAGCCTGTCTGGGATGTGTCCACTAACCAACCTCTCACTATCCCTCCACTGCCTTCCCTGCCTCTACTAACCACAGTCGTGTTCTCTGCTTCTGAAATTTTACATTATTATTATCATACCTTTCTTTTCTTTCTTTCTTTTTCTTTTTCCTTTCCTCTTTTTTTTTCCTGAGTGAGAATATGTGATATTTCTCTCTCCGTTAGTGGATTTTTTTACCATATGTGGTTTTCTCTAAGCTCATGTGTTGTTGCAAATGACAAAATTTCAATTATATATATATAATATATATTTTATATATTTTTTTTTTATCTTTCTTGTTTTTTCTGACCACTAAGGAGATTGCAATCCTCAGCTCTGTGTTGTCTGCACCATGCTCAGCCAGTGAGTGCACCGGCCATCCCTATATAGGATCTGAACCCGTGGCCACGGTGCTACCAGCTCCACACTCTCTAGAGTGAGCCACGGTGCCAGCCCTTCAATTATATTTTTATGGCTGAATAGCATTTCATTATGTATCTATACCCATTATCATTGTGCAATCATCTGTTAATGAACATGTGGATTGATTCCATATCTTGGCTATTATGAGTAGAGCACATATCCCTTCCACATGATTATTTACATTTCTTTTGATTCGTACCCAGTACTGGGCTTGATAGATGCTATGGTAATTCTATCTGTAGTTTTCAGAGAAACTGCCATACCACCTTTCATAATAGCTGAACTCATTTACAGTCTGTTAACTTTTTTGAGTTCCTTGTATATTCTGGATATCAATCCTTGTTGGATATGTACTTTGAAAAAATTTTTTTTCCTATCTGTAGGTTGTCTTTTTGATATAGGAGGTGCTTGGTTTCCCAGGGTTCAGCTTTCAGGACAATCTCTGGGTTTTCATCTACTGCCTGAGGTCTCTGGGCCCCCCTCTGGGCTCTCCCTTTGAGGAAAGTTACTGCTGCCAGTTAGATCTATTTTCAGCACTAACTTAGGGAAAATGAGACCACAAGGGACTGACTTATGCAAATCCAGTGTCTGGGCATGCCCAGTAGAGAAGGGCTCTATAACCCTCATAGCTGAATGACCTTCCACTAGAGGTGCTAGAGAACACAGAATATTCTTGAATATGCCTGGTGCATGTGGCAGGATTTGACCAATGAACATGCTCCAAGAAGAGACTGAGCATGTGAAAGACTGTTGCATAACTGAGAGCCACCCCCTTAACTGAACATTCATTAGATAGAGAAACTATAAAAAGCTGAATTCCAGCAGGAGGTGGGGTTGTCGCTTATTTACCTGGAGGCCTCCTGAACTCCACTGGCTGAGGTGCACGCACTTTAGTTTGTACTGAACTTACTCTCACTAAGCAGCTGCTCGCTCTCTTGAGCCAGCCTGCAGATCGTACTGAACTTTAAGTTTGGTTTTCTTGCTTTTCTGGTAGACTTGACGTCTGTACTGAACTTACTTCTGTGTGAAACCCAGTGTGGGCCCTACTCAGTCTCTGGAGCTTGCTGCACTCTCTCCATGGAACCTGTATTTCTTATCTGTTATAGTAACCTTGTTCTCACATTCCAGTGTGACTCTCCTCTTGAATTCTTTCCTGTGGTGGAGTCAAGAACCTGGTAATAAAACAGGGTGGGTCGAGGCTGACTATTGGGCCCCCTGGACCTTATATCTGACATAATTTTTATTCTGTTGATTGTTTCCTTTGCTGTACAGAAGCTTGTTAGTATGAACTAATCCCATTTGTTTTTGTTCTTTTCATTGCCTGTGCTTTGAGGCCTTATTCATAAAACCCTTGCCCGGTATTAAATCCTGAGGTGTTTCCCGTACTATTTATTTTCTATTAGATTTATTTATTTAGGCCTTGTATTTGTCTTTAATCCATTTTGAGTTGCTTTTGGTATATGGTGAGAGGTAAAAGTTTAGTTTTATTCTTCTTCACATGGATATCCAGTTTTCTCAGTACCATTTATTGAAGAGCCCGTCCTTTCCTCAATGGATGTTCTTGGTGCCTTTGTCAAAGATCAGTTGGCTGTAAGTACCTGGGTTGATTTCTGGGTTGTCTATTCTATTCCATTGGCCTGAATGTAGGTTTTTATGCCAGTACAGTGTTCTTTTGGTTACTACAGCTTTGTAAAATAATTTGAAGTCGGGTAGTTTAATGCCTCTGGCTTTATTATTATTATTATTATCATCATCATCATCATCATCATCATTATTATTTTGCTCAAGACTGATTTGCTATTTGGGGTCTTTTGTTTTTCCATATGAATGTTAGGATTTGTTTTTCTGTTTCTTTGAAGAATATAATTAGTATTTTGATGGGAATTGCATTGATGAAAATGTCTAATGGACATTTTCACATTAACTCTTTCAAGACATGAACGTGATATGTCTTTCCATCTTTTGGCGTCCTCTTTAATTTCTTTCAGCATTGATTTCTAGTTCTCATTTTAGAGATCGTTTACCTCCCTGGTTAAATTTATTCCAAGGAATTTTATTTTTTTGGTGACTATTGTAAATGGGATTCTTTTTTCAATTTCTTTTTCTTCTAGTTCATTCTTGGCATGTAAAAACACTACTGATTTTTGTATATTTAGTTTTGTATCCTGAAAATGTACTGAATGTGTTTATCAGATCTCAGAATATTTTGGTACAGTGTTTATGTTGTTCTGTCTATAAAATCGTGGCATCTTCAAACAGTGACAATTTGACTTTCTTTATCAATTTGGATGTCCTTTATCACTTTGTCCTGACTGATTGCTCTGGCTAGTGCTTCCACTACGATGTGAAATAGGAGAGGGGAAAGTGAGCACGCTTGGTTTCTTCTCGCTCTTAAAGAAAAATCTTTAAGTTTTTTGCTGTTCAGGATGATGTTTGGTGGGTTTTTTCATGTATTTCTTTTATTGCATTTTTTTTTTCTCTTCTATACCTACTTCATTAAGTGTCTCATAATAAAGAAATGGTGAATTTTGTCACATGCTTATATTATGTCTCTTGAGATGACCATATGCCCATTGTTCTTGGATTTTTTCGATATGGCATATCATGTTTATTTATTTGCATATATTGAACCATCCTTGCATCCCTTGGAAAAATCCTGCTTGGTCATACTGTATAATCTTTTTTATGTGCTGTTGAATTATTTTGGTTAATATATGTTGAGAATTTTTGTTTCTATGTTCCTGAAGGATACTTGCCAAAACCTTCCTTTTTTTTTTTTTGTTATCTTTGTCTGATTTTGGCATCATGGTGATGCTGTCCTCATAGAATGACATTGAGAGAATGACTTCTGTTTCTTTCTTTCTTTCTCCCCTTCCCCCCTTTTTTGAACAGTTTAGAAAGGATTGACGCTATATATTTTTTTAAGTTTGGTAAATTATAGCAGTAAAATCATTCAGTCCTGGGCTTTTATTTGTTGGGTGACTACATATTACTGCTTCAATCCTGTTGCTTGCTATTGGTCTAGTCAGGTTTTCTATTTATTCTTGGTTCTGTCTTGGTACTTTGCATATGTCCAGAAATTTATCCATTTTCTCCAGGTTTTCAAGTTTGCTGGTGTATGGTTCTTCATGATAGTTTTCAATGTTTCTTTGTATTTCAGTAGTATCACTCATACTATCTCCTTTTCCATTTCTAATTTTTGTTATACTAGTCTTCTCTCTCTCTCCCTCTTTTTTTTTAATCTACAGAATGTTTTTATTTCTTTTCTTTATCTTCTCAAAAAGCAAACTTTTATAATTGATCTTTTGTGTCATTGATTTGGTCTCGATGCCATCTAGTTCTGCTGTGATCTTAATTATTTCTTTCAACCTACTAATTTGGAGATTGAGATGTTCTTGTTTTTACTTAGTTCTTTGAGGTGTAAAGTTAGGTTGTTTATTTGAGTTTTTTAAATTATTTTGATGAAAGCATTTAATGCAATCAACTTCCCTCTCAGTACTGCTTTTGCATTATTCTATAGGCTTTGGTATAATGTGTTTCTAATTTCATTAGTTTTAAGAAATTTGTTGTTTTCCTGTTTAAAGTGTTCTTCAACTCCCGGCTTGTTCAAAAGCATGTTGTTTAACTTCCGTGCTTTTGTATGGATTCCAAAGTTTCGCTTGTTATTGATTTCTAATTTTAATCTGTTTTGGTCTGATAACACAATACATGATATAATTTTATTTTTTTTAATTTAATGAGACTTGATTTGTAACCTAACATGTATTCTATCCTGGTGAAAGATCCATGGGCTAATGAGAAGAATGCATATTCTGTTGTTGTTGGATGAAATGTTCTGCAGATTTCTGCAAAGCCCAATTGGTCTAAACTGTATGTTAAATCCAATCCTGCATATCTATACCGGTTTGTTACCTAGATGGTCTGTACAACTTTAAGAGAGGAGTGTTTATGTCTTCAATTTTTATTGTTTCTAGTCTATATCTCTCTTTAGGTTTTATACTGTTTGCTTTTTTATGTCTGGGTTCTCTGATGTTTGGCATGTATATTTATGATGGTTATATCCTCTTGCTGTACACATCACTTTTTCATGATATAATAGCCTCTTTGTCTTTTTGTTGTTGTTAGTTTTTTGTTTAACATATATTTTAACCAATATAAGAATAGTTCTTTTGCTTGTTTGGGGTTTCTATTTGCATGGTGCCGTGAGCTATCCTGCTATAGTGAATGGCATGGGAGCCTGAGGAGTGATAACCCTTGTTCAGCTAGGCTGCAGGCGTCCCCTTATGTTTGACATGGCTCCGTGGATTTTCCTGCTTGTTTACAACTAATTGATCATAACCAGTTACAGATTTCTTTGTTTCTCCCCACTCCCACAATTTCACTTAATTTAGCAAGAACATGTTGTTTCCCTAGTAATAATAAGAATGATATAGTGGGTTTTTGTTAGTTTGAGTAGGATCACTTAACTTTTCACTTTGTCCCCTGTGCTGTTTCTGGAGTCTATTGGCAGGGAAATAAAAGGTATAAACATTGTGATTTTCATTATAAATTAAAATGGTCAATATAGAGTATAAGCAATATTAAATTGTTTACTGTATCTAATCAATGTTATTAAAATTAAGTGTAGCAAGTATAAGTAAGATTAAAAAGGGGTTAAATTGTAAGGTAAGAAGGTTAAGGTTTATGATTCAGACCAAAAGTCTGACGTTTTAGAGCCAAGCATTTTGTATAGTTTCCTGGCCACAAGCCACAGGCTTTAGGGTGAACTATTGATGCATGAGTAAATGTTTCTGTCACTGCGTGAGTGCTTTGGAACATTCTGACATTTCCTATTCAATAGAAACAAAATAAAAATGTTTTGATTAAAAGATAAATCATTAAGAACAATTTAAACAAAATATAAATAAAGCAAAATTCATGTGGTTGTTGTCAACACTTGCACTAGACATTCATGGTCCGCCTTTCTCTTTTTTCCTCACCGACGGCACACCACCGGTTCAGGTCCAATGAATCCTGTGGAGCTGGTCTCCAGCAGCATGGACTATCTTTTTCCATTACTTCACTATTAATCTGTCTGAGTGTTTAGATGTGAGGTGAATTTCTTATACTCATCATATAGTTGGGTCTAGTTTTTAAATTCATTCTTCTAGTCTTTGAGTGGAATTCAATCCATTTACATTTAGGGAAGTTATTGAATGGTATTTTCTTACTCTTTGCATTTTATTCATTTTGTGTGATTGTTTTAAAAATCAATATGAATATCTTTTGTTCATTTCTTTACCTTTTGTTTCTCTTCTGTGCTTTTTTTTTTTTATTTGTAGTGGTCAGATATAGTTTCTTCCTCTAACTTGATAGCATGTCTGCTCTACTAGTGTGTTTTGTTATTTCTTGTGTTTTCTTGGTGTTGATTATCATTATTGGATTCCAGATGCAGGACTCCCTTATGGATTTCTTGCAGTGCTGGTTTTGAGGAGTTGAACTCAGGAAATTTTTATTTGACTGAGAAATCCACTATTTCTCCTTAGTTTCTCAATTACACCCTTGCTGTGAATAGTATTCTTGGCTGGCAATTTTTGTTTTTTATCTAATTATGTTAAATATATCATCCAATTTTCTGTTGGACAGTAAGGTTTCTCCTCATAAATCCTGTGAGTCTGATGAGAACACCTTTATAGCTGACTTGATCTTTTCTCAGGTTGTTTTAAGGAATCTCTGTCTGTCTTTGACTTTTCACAGTTTGAATAAAACGTGCCTTGGACAGGACCTTTTGGGGTTGAATCTAAATGAAGATCTTTGAACCTCTTGGATCTGGAAGTCCATCTCTCTCTTCATACAGGGATATAATCCACTATTATTTAATTGAATATGTTTTCAATGCCCTTTCTTTCCTCTTCCCCTTTCAGATCACCCATAATACAAATTTTTGTATGATTAAGGCGGTCTGATAACTCTTGTAGCTTTTCTTCTTTTTTATTCAAATTAAACTTTCTTTCTTTCTTTCAACCTTTCTTTCTTTTTGTCTGATTGGGTTATTTCAAAATGCCTTCCTTTGATATGAGAAATTATTTCTTTTGCCCTCCCTAGACTGCTGCTTAAGCTCTTGCTTATAATTTTTTCCTTTGTTTAATGAATTGTTCAGTTCAGGAGTTCTACTACATTCTATTTTAAAGTATCTATCTGATTATAAAGTTTGTCCTTCACATCCCGGCTTGTTTTTCTCATTTTGTTATGTCTCTGTTTGAGGTTTCATGTATCTCATTGAGTTTCCAGAAGGCTGTATTTCGGAATACATTTTCAGTCATTTCAGAGGTTTTTTTGTTGTTGTTTGGGATTGCGTACTAGAGAATTATTTATTTGAAGGTATCATTTTTCCCCATATTTCTGGTATCCCTTCACTGATTTCTGGACATTTAGTTGAGCAGTTCCTTCTTCTAATAGTCAGGAGTGGCTTTTGAGGAGAGAGACTCTCTCCTGTAGATGTGTTTTATATTGAGAGGTGGTAGGGTGTTTTATTTTGGTTCGGGGCAGATGTGAGAGTTTAGTCTTTGTTTAGTTTTATTTTGGCCATAATCAATGTCACTGTCTGTGGACACATCAGAGAACTGATATTGTAGGGGAAATGACCACCCTGAAAACTGGAGACACAGCTGAATCCAGAACCATACATGAAAACTGCTTACCTGGAACAATATGGTAGAGGCAAAGAGCAGTAGGAACATTTATGTGGTTATTATTATAAATGGCTGGATAACACCCACACATGCAGGCAGGTGCAGAAAGTGAGTCCCCCAGAGGTGTGGATGCTCAGAATTCTCACTCCTTTCCTCCTTCCTCTTTAACTAACAGTGTGAGTTTCAAAGCAAGACACCAGGAGAGGACTGGGCCACCAAGACAGAGAACACAGAGATGAATTCAAAAATGCTCACATGAGGCCCAGGGCAAAAATGTTCTCTGATGATACTGGGACTTAGTACTTGGTTTCACGATCCCTCCCATTTTGCTACCTGAAGACCACCCCATGTAAATCAGCCCAGATGTAATTAGCCAACAAGGCTCCCAGCAAGGTCCAGGTCCAGGATGCCCTGCTCAGTCTCCTTCCCAGATTGCCTAGCCTGTCTGTTGGGATGGAGCCCTTTTGAACCCTTCTTGACTTTGTGGTAGTATCGCCCTGTGAGCACCTTCAAATTCAGGAACTGCTTCTCTCTCATGTGTTTGCAGTTAGCTAATTGTAACTCTAATTCCAGGTGTGAGGTCCCAGGTGCACCTGCTAGAGTCCAGCCCAGGGATGCAGAAGTACTCCTATAGAATCTCCATCACCTGCATGTTGTCTGGCTTCCCTCTCTCCAATTACCACATTTTCTGGATCCTCGAGCCTGTGGGAAAGAAGCTGGAATAGGTGGGAAAAAATGCACAATGATGGAAACACTAACCACAGCCCAGCCTCCATACCTCATAATACCCTTGCTAAAAACAACTCCAAGAGCCAAGTGTATTTGCAGCTGAGTCACATGACAGCTGGGGACACAGGTATTTATCACTGTGTGAGAGAAACATCAGGAACCACAGTGAAGGGCATGTGGCCTAAACCACCCCTGGAGAGTTCAGGAAGTTGCACGGCTGCAGGGACGTTTCATGACCCACTGAATGGGCTCAGGAACAGGTGCAGAGAGAGGCTGACAGAACCTTCCCTTGAGTGTAGTGACATTTCCACTCTATCAAAGTCCCCATTTGTCCCAGGAATGCTTTGACCTTTTGTTTCTGTGTATCTCATCTTCTCCAGAGCCAAGACACAGAGGACAACTCCTTAGTCATTCCTGTCAAGACAGAAGAGATCTGTGATGAGTATCTGCCCACTTTAGAATGATCACTGGCTTCTCTGTGCCCTGAAGTTTGGATGTACATGTGTTTCTTCTAACACAGACTACTCCTCTCTCTTGTCCTTTATCCTGATGACAGTGAGTTGAACTTCCATGAATGTGAGTAAAACAATCCATAAATCAGTTTTACAAAAATTATCACTCTGTTTATCTTTATGAAAAATGGAAAATATAAAAGTTTAACCTATTATCTGGGTATTGACCTGGAATAAACAGGTAGAATCAGTGTTTTGCTACTGAACAAAAACAATGTTGTACAGAGACACACACTCAAACTCACATTCTCACACACAATGAAGATTGAGAGATTTTATCATCAGACATATCTCACATGTACTAAAAGATGCCCTCCAGGCTGAGGGCAAGTGAAGCCAGGTGGGAATTCAAATCCCCAAGAAGAAATAAAGAATGTAGAAAGTGATTTTTTTTAAAAAAAAAAAAGAGTGGGTAAATATAAAAGCCTGTTTAAATTATGCTTTCTTTTATCTATTTTTTAAATTAAAAGTCAGTGTATATTTGAGAAAGATGCCAAGCAAATGTGAAACATGTGCATATTTCAACAATTGCTGTTGGAAAAATCAATTATCTACATGTAATAGGAAATGCATGTAGACCTCTATCTGACACCATATTTAATAAGCAAATTTAAATGCATCTTACAGCCCCATGTAAGTTTTTAAATTATAAAATTTAATAAGAAACCATTTAAAAAGTTATTCAGAAAATCAAGTTGACCAATTATTATATATAACACTAAATTCATAATTAATAAAATAAGTGTATGCAGCACTTCATCAATATAAATATATCATTTTTTTCAGATGACATTAACAAAATAAAATAAAAAGCCAGGTAATGAAAAATATTTACCAATCATATACTTGATGAAGATTTTATAATCAAAATATATGAAATCTTACAATTCAACAGTGGGAAGACAATCAAATAAAAACAAGCAAAAACCAGGAAAATACATAAATAGGTATTTTACCAAAGAAAGTACAATGTAGTTTATCTGTAGCCACTTCAACGTGTGCTGTGTCTCACCGTGCATGATTGTTAGGTTATGATTATCAAGTTATGATTGTCTGCAGTCTCCACCTTTTCTACCCTTGAAAAGGTTTAAATAACTCCCTACAACGTTTTCATCACTTAACTCTGCTGTAATCATCTGACACTGGAATGTTTCGAAGGCTTTGAGGAGCAATATTTTTTTCCAATATAATTTTTATCCCATACAATTGTTTTTCGGGAAATGTGTAAATTGTTACTCTCATAACCTTGGATACTTTCTTCCTGTGTACAAATAAATCCAAAATACCTTTTCATCATATTTGGCTTACACATTATCTAAATGGTCTAAATGGAAAAAAAAGAAAAAGAAAAGTAAAGAAAATTATGGTAAGGAGGTTTTTCTTGTCTCTTTGGTAATTGGCCTAATAAACAAAGATTTTGTTTTTTATCAAAATAGTTTCTCATGATGTCTTAATTACCCATTTGACAACTTACAAAAACTGAGCTTTGAAAGGGTTAAGGTGTTTATATCTATGTAAATTTCGGAGTTGCTTTTGAAGTCTCTGATTATCGCTTTGGTTAAATACATTTCTTATATTTCACAGAAACCTGTAATCCTGTTTTGATCAAATGTGATAAAACCTTTGACATTCTTTAAGGATTTCCCAAATATTAAAATTCTAAACTAAGTATTTGAGATTTTCCAGTTGGGCACCTTGAAATGCTCAACATCACTAATCATCAGGAAAATGCAAATCAAAACCACTTTGAGATATCACCTCTCCCCAATCAGACTGGCCATTATAAAAACACAGAGAATAACAAATGCTGGCAAGGATGTGGAGAGAGAGGAAATCTCCTGCACTGTTGCTGGGACTGTAAATTAGTACAGCAACTATGGAGAATAGTTTGGAGGTTCATTAAAGAACTAAAGAGAACTTCCATATGATCCAGCAATCCCACACCTAAGGATGTATCCAGAGGATTGGAAAACATAATGTTGAAGGGATATCTGCACAGCCATATTTATCGCAGCTCTATTTACAACAACTAGGTGAAGGAACCAACCCAAATGTCCATTGGTGGATGACTGGATAAGGAAATTGTGGTACGTGTACAGAATGGAATACTACTCAGCCATAAAAAAGAATGCAATTCTACCATTTGCAGCAACATCAATAAGCATGGAGAAAGTTATTATAAGTGAAACAACCCAGGTACACAAAGAGGATTATCACATGTTCTCACTCATAACTGGAAGCTGAATCCATAAATAAACAAATGAACAATAAAGAGAAATAGAGAGAAAGAAAGAAACAAACAACAATCACAGTAATATATTGACATTTTAGAAAACTAGAGGTGGAATGGGGAGGGGAGGTGTAGAGGGAGGGGGACTAAGGAGAAATTAGTCAACAGACACAAGAACGATTGTGCATTGTAATGATGAATAAGCTGACTATACTCATCTAACCACCACACGTTGTACACAATTATGGAAAATCAACATTGTACCATATATGTATGCATAATAAAAATTAAATTAAAAAAATAAACAATAAAACCCTCCCAAAACCAAAAGATCCTCTCCAAAAAACATTATTGTCAAACTGACAAAGCTCACAGACAAAGAGATAATTCTAAAAGCTGCAAGAGAAAATCATTAAGTCACCTTTAAGGGAGCCCACATCAGACTAACATCAGACTTCCTACTTAAACTCTAACACCAGAAGAAAATGGGATGATATATTCAAAAATTTTTTTAAACACTGACAGCCAAGAATACTATAACTAGCAAGGCTATCCTTCAGAAATGAGAGAGAAATAGTGTATTTCCCAGAAAAGAAAAAGAAAAAAAAAAACTGTGGGTGTTCATCACCACATGACCAGCCATGTGAGAAATTCTCAAGGGAGTTCTGAATCTGGAATCCAAAAAATGATTATCACCACCATGAATTCATACAAACTACAAAATCCACTGGTAAACCAAACTGCAGATGCAAAATAGAAAGAAACTGAATCTTACCACTTCAAAATATGAAAAACACATTGGAGACAAATGATAAAAGGGAATGAAAGGAACAGAACATATTTAAAACATCCATACAAAAAACAATAAAATGCCAAGTGTCAGATATGTTTCAATAACAACCATAAATTTGATTGGATTACCTCCACTCTGAAAAGACACCGGCTGGGGCTGGCCCGGTGGCACACTGCTACAGTGCACCGCTTGGGAGCGCGGCGGCATTCCCACCAAGGGTTCGGATCCCACATACAGACCGGTTCCCGCTCACTGGCTGAGCGAGGGGCAAGCACAGCACTGAGGGTTGCGATCCCGTTGCCGGTCCCGGTCCGGTACGGGCGCGACACTGAGGGTTGCGGTCCGTTGCTGGACACGAAAAAAGACAAAAAGGAAAAAAAAGAAAAGAAAAGAAAAGACACCGGCTGACTGATTGGATTAAAAACCTTGGACCAACTGTATGCTGTCTTCAAGAGGCTTGCCTCACTTGTAATGACACACACCGACTAATAGTGAAGGGGTGGAAAAAGATATACCATACAAGGAAAACAAAAAATGAGCCAAAGTAACTATTCTTGTACTGGGTAAATAGACTTTAAACCAAAAACCATAAAATGAGACAAAGAAGGCCACTATATAATGATAGAAGGATCTATCCAACAAGAAAACATAACATCATACATATATATTCACCCAACTCTGGGGCACCAAGATGTATAAAAGAAAAACTATTAGACCTAAGGAGGTAGGTAGACCCCAATATGATAACACTGAGGAAACCGAATACCACCGTCTCAGCATTGGACAGAGAATTTAGGCAAGAAATTAACAGAAGGACAGGATTTAACTACATTTTATAAAGAGTGGACCTGGAATATATCTACAGAACATTTCATCCAATAACTACAGAATATGTAATATTCTCATAAGCACATGGAACATTCTGCACGATAGACCACATGTTATGTCACAAATCAAGTAGCAGAAAATTATTAAAATATCAAAAGCATTTCAAGTATTTTTTCAGACTACAATGGATTTAAACAGGAAATCAATAATCAATAATAAGCAAAAATCTGGAAACTATACAAATACATGGAAATTAAGCAACAGGCTACTGAATGACCTATGGGTCCCAGAAGAAATGAAACAAGAAATCAAAAAAATTCTTGAGGTTAATGAAAATAAAGATCATACCAAAATCTGTGATATACTGCAAAGCAATAGTAAGAGAGAATTTATAGCAAAATAAATAAATAAATAGGAAATCAAAAGAATAGAAAGACTTCATATAAATGACAATACATCTCAAAGAGCTAGAAAAACAAGAACAATCCAATTCTAAAAGTAGTAGATGAAAATAAATAACTAACGCCAGAGCAGAATTAAAATATATACAGACCCCCCCGAATATGATACAAAAGATCAATGAAATGAAAAAGGTGTGTTTTTTGAGAAGATAAACAAAATAGGTTAATTATCAGCTGGACTAAGAAGAGGTAAGACCCAAATAACCAAAATTAGAAATGAAAAAGGAGACAGTAAACCTGATAAAAGTTATACAAAGAATCATTAGAGACTGTTATAAATAACTATTTGCCAACATTTGCAATACTGGGGGAAATGGATAAATTTCTGAATGCATACAAACTACCAAGATAGAACCAAGAAGAAATAAAAAACCCAAACAGACCAATAACAAGCCATGGGATTGAAGCCATAATTGGCAAAGGAAAGCCCTGGACTGGATGGATTTACTGCTGAATTCAACCAACATGTAAAGAGGAACTACTACCAATTCTTTTTAAACTATTTCAAAACATTGAAATAGAGGCCGCTTTCCCAAACTCATTCTTTGATGCCAGTATCACCCTGACACTAAAGCCAGATAATGAAATAACAAAAATTTAAAACTACAGGCCTATATCACTGATGAATGTAGACATAAAATTCCACCAAAATATTAGCAGTCAGAATAAAGAACACACAAAAATAATTAGACACCATGATCAAATGAGATTCATCCGATGGATGAAATGATGGTTTAACATATGCACATCAACAAAATCTTAAAGTCATATGTTGTGTCATACAGCACATCGACAAAATCAAAAACAAAAACATGTGATTTATATCGATAGATACAGAAAAAACATCCAACAAAATTCAGTATCCCTTCATGACAAATGGTCTTAGCAAATTAGGTATAGAAGGAAAGTATATCAACATACTAACAGCCATATATGACAAACCCACATCTATTATCATCCTGATTGAAGAAACTTGAAGACCTTTCCCTTAAGTACTGGAAAAGAAAAGGATGCCCACTCCCACTACTCCTATTTAGCATAGTATTAGAAATCCTAGCAGAACAACCATGCAAGAGAAAGAAATAAAGAGCATGTACATTGCAAAAGACAAAGCCAAGTATCCCTCTTTGCAGATGACATGACCCTATATATAGAAAAACCTAATGGGTAATTGTAGAGAGTGTGATTGAGTATAAAGTATAGGCAGTAATGCATTATTTTTGAATGTGTGCATTAGGAATGGCTGCACTTTAACCGACTGAGCTAACTAGGCAGCCACTATATTCAGTTTAAATAGACATTATCTACCCTTTACCTACATTTTTAGAAAGAATGAATATCTCATTTGCATTTACTATATATTAATTTTCTTCTAAAAGCAATCCCAGGGCCGGCCCCGTGGCGCACTCTGGAGAGTGCAGCGCTGGGAGCGCAGAATCGCTCCCGCCATGGGTTCGGATCCTGTATAGGAATGGCTGGTGTGCTCACTGGCTGAGTGCGGTGCGGGTGACACCAAGCCAAGGGTTGTGATCCCCTTGCCGGTCGTGAAAAAGACAAAAAAATAAAAATAAAATAAAATGAAAAAATAAATAAAAGCAATCCCATTAGTGGATTATTCTCTCAGCCCTTCTGCACCTGTACTCCACACCATTAGCACTCGCATTTATTTGACAGCATATTTGGAGTACGGTCATTGGGGACATTAGTTATAAACATTTATGGTGTGCAATTAGACACTTTGATATATGTATACATTGTGAAATGATAACATCAATTTAAATTAACAAATCTATCACTTTATATATACTTATTTGTGTGTATCTTGAGAACACTTGTGATAAAGCCTCTTAGCAGGTTTCAAGTATAAAACACATTAGTATTAATTAAAGTCACCACGGTGTACATCAGATTTCCAGAATTTGTTCATCCCATTTACTAGAAGCTTGATAAACTTTTACCAGTATCTCTTTATTTCTACAGCTCCAATTCTCTGGAAACTACCATTCTGCTCTCTGCTTCAATAAGTTCTATATGTGACTACATATATGGGGACTGGGCACTGGGGACATTGGGGTTGACCAGCCTGCACAGCCTATTTTCTGACCATTTTGTGACCATCACATCTCATGCTTTTGTACATCAAGGTGTTCTGAAGCTCATGGAGCCACCTGGTCATGCTCTCCTATAAGGTGTGTGAGTTGTTATAGGTGACCTGGCATCAGCAGCCACTTGTGCCTCTCACAAGATGCAGGACTGTCCTGCACTTGTGCCTGAGTTACCTGATTGTATAAGTGAAAGACACAAGGGCTCGCTGGGATAGCTTAGACAGCTTCAGCTGACCCACCTGTCACCTGCTCCTGGGTCCATAGATGAACAAATACATGAGAGGATGCTAGGGGATAAAGTTGAGTTGAGTGCATCAATGGATATATCTTTACTCAAAACCACAAGGGGCAGGGGTGTGCCTATCTGAGGGGAGGTCTTCATATACAAACAAAGGGTGTTTGAGGGCTAAGCGTGCAAGCTTATAACACAGTAAATGGGCCTTGTTTATCTTCAGTTAAATTATTCCCAATCACATATGATGAGAAATTTCAGGAAGATATGTTTGTCATGAATGAAACATGAGTCATAAAAATTCAGTGAAGGAAATGACCCTAGTAACTATTCACATCTTATCTGCAAAACGACATTGTCAGTTTCTTCCTCATTATCTGAGAGAGGATGTGAGTGTTTAAAAGCATGAAGAAAAAAGCATGAATGTCTGAGGAGACACCTGAGAAATTGGGGAGGACAAAAAACCATTGATCTTTACAGGAAACTCTTCACTGTCCTCTGTACCTGCCACTGGCACTAGGCTGCTGTGCTCAGTGTGTCCTGAGAACCCACTGGTGGTCAGGGCACCTCTGCAGGGAGGTCTGTATCTCAGCTCACACTGACTTCCTATCACTGTGTCTCTCACACAATAATACAAGGCCGTGTCTGTGGCTATCAAATTTTTCATTTGCAGATGCATAGTGTTCTTGGCATTTTCTCTGGAGATGGTGAATTGGCCCTGCACTGAGTCTGTGTAGCTTGTGCTACCACCACTGCAATTAACAGAGGAGACTGTTCCAACCCCATTCCTGGAACCAGGTGGACATAGTGCATGTCTAGT
Organism: Galeopterus variegatus; assembly: GCF_000696425.1. Lineage (NCBI taxonomy): Eukaryota > Metazoa > Chordata > Mammalia > Dermoptera > Cynocephalidae > Galeopterus > Galeopterus variegatus. The sequence goes on from NW_007736768.1 coordinate 20,819, forward strand.
CATCAAAGGTAAATCCAGAGGATGTGCAGGAGAGTCTCAAAGACACTCCAGGCTATACCAGGCCTTCCCTGAACCAGCTGCACCTCACATTGGACATCTGCAAATTATACATAAACTATAAAACTATAATGGCAAAGCACAATGATACTGGAACAAAAATATACATATGGACCAAAGGAAAAGAACAGAGTTTCTTAAGTCCACATGTCTTGAGTCAACTGGATCTCCAACTAAGCCACCTAAACACACAATAGAGATATGACAGGCCCTTTTCCTAATGCTGTTGGGAAAAGTGGATATTCTTATGCAGAATAACAAAATTGATCCCTTATTTCACACTTTATATGAAACAAAACTTAAGATGAATTAAAGACAATGACAAAAAAGTGAACTGAGAATGATGAATGCTGTTGAGGTTGGAGAGAAAAATGAACACTTCAACACTGTTAGTGGGACTGTGAAATGGTGCAGCCTTTATGGAAAATGATTTGGACGTTCCTCAACCAATTTGGAAAATGATTTGGACGTTCCTCAACCAATTTCAGATAGATCTACAATATGACCCAGCTATTTCACTGCTGGGAATATACGCAGAGGAATGGAAATCATCATGTTGAAGGGATACCTGTACCCCAATGTTTATCACAGTGCTATTTACAGAAGCTAAGGGTTGGAACCAACCCAAATGTCCATCATCAGATGAGTGGATACGGAAAATGTGGTATATCTACATAATGGAATACTACTCTGCTATAAAAAAAGAATGAAATACTACTATTAATAGCAACATGGATGAACTTAGAGAAAATTATTTAAGTGAAATAAGACAGGCACAGGAAAAGAAATACCACATATTCTCACTTATTTTGGGGAGCTATAAATAAATAAATACATAAAGAAATGCGGGGCAGGGAAGAAGATACAACAATCACAATTCCTTGAACTTGTTAAGACCTGTGAACAGATATGATGTTGATGTGGGGGGAGGGGGGAAGGAGGGGGGAGGAGGAATCAGTAACGGGACATGAAAATCCACAACATTGTATATTGATAAAATAAAAAACAAACAAAAATAAATTAATTAATTAATAAAATGAAGTTTAAAATGATTCATTTTTTTGAAAGCCTATTGACATTGCTCTTGGCAAAGTTCTTTAGAATATGGCATTAAAAGCACGGGTAACCACCTCAGGGCCCACACCCACTGAGACAGCCACATCAGAAAATGGAGGTGCTGTGGGACCTTCAGCATGGGTCCATCCTCACCACTTATAATGACATAAGAGACTCAGGGACCACACACACCAAGACAACCATGCTAGAAAAGGAAGGTGTTGCAAGATCTTCAGACCAGGTTGGTCCCAACCCCTTACAGAGACTTAAGAGCCTCAAGGTCCATTGCCCTGAAATAGCCATGCTGGAATAGACAGGCCTCATGAGACTCTCAGCCCAGGCTAGTTACTGCTGCCTAGAATTAGCAGTCCCTTCAGGATCCAGGCCAGACAAGAGGTGAAATGAGTGGACTGTGATACTCCCTGCCACAATGACAAAACACCAAAGGAAAGATAACAGAAATATGAAAAACCAAGAAAGCACATCACAACCAAGCTCTAGATCCTATAGAACAGGAAGTCTTTGAAATTACTGACAAGGAATTTAGAGCAACAATTCTAAGGAAACTAATTGAGACACAAGGAAACTCAGACAAGACAATGAAATGAGAAAAAACATACAGGATCTGAAAGAAGAAATGTACAAAGAAATAATTGCCTTGAAAGAGAATTTGGCAGAGATTATGGAGCTAGAGGATTCATTCAATGAAAACAAAACAAAACAAACAAACAACAACAAAAACAATAAACAACAACAAAAAAGGCAGAGAGTCTACCCAGCAGTCTAGAATAAGCAGTAAAGATAATTTCTGACCTTTTAGACGGCTGTTTGAATTAACACAGGCAGTCCAGAAAAAAAAAAAAAAAGAATTTTAAAAAATTGGAGAAAATCTAACAGAGATAACAGACAATCATTATTGCTCAAATATCTGAATCATGGGTGTACCAGAAGGGGATGAAAAAAGAAATGGCATTGAAAATATGTCCAATGAAATAATTGCAGAAAACTTCCCAGGTATAGGGAAAGCTAAAGATCTCCAGATTCTGGAGGCCCAAAGATCCCCTAACATATTCAACCCAAAATGGTCCTATCCAAGACATGTGATAGTCAAACTGGCAAAAATCAAAGGCAAAGGGAGAATATTAAAAGCTGTGAGACAGAAGTGGCAAGTCACCTAAAAGGGAGCCCCAATAAGAATAACATCAGTCTTTTCATCAGAAACCCTAAAAGCCAGAAAAGAATGGGATGATAAACTCAAAATACTAGAAGACAGAAATTTCCAGCCAATAATACTTTACCCAGCAAGGCTATCCTTCTGAAATGAAGGACAAACAGTACATTTCTCAGGCAAACAAAAACTGAGGGAGTTCACTTCCACACGACCAGCCTTACAAGAAAATCTCAAGGAAGTACTGGGTTTGATACCTAATAAACAACCTTCACTGCTATGAATACTCAAGAAAGAACAAAACGTAACAACAAAACAAAAATGCTAACAATAAAGAATAAGCATAGTTTATCAACCACCCAAAGAAACCAAAAATACAGAAGACAAACAAAGTTTATGAAGAAAGGAACAAAAAGTACTTTAGACATCTAAAGAAAAATAAATAAAATGTTAGGAGTAAATCATTACCTTTCAATAGCGACTCTATATATGTGAAAGGATTAAATTCCCCACTCAAAAGACGCAGACTGACAGACTGGATTAAAAAGACCCAGCAATATGCTGTCTTCAAGAAACTTAACAGACCTATAAAGACACACATAAATTAGAAGTGAAAGATTGGAAAAGGAAATATGCAAATACAAATGAAAAATGAGCTGGAGTAGCTATCCTCCTATCAGATAAAATAAACTTTAAAGCACAAACCATAAAAAGAGATAAAGACCACTATATAATGATAAAAGGATCTATCCACCAAAAAGACAGGATAATCATAAATACATATGCACCCAAAGTCAGAGCAGCCAGATTTACAAAGAAAACACTATTAGATCTAAAGAAGGACATAGACACTAACACCATAATAGCGGGGAACCTGAACGCCCCACTCTCAGCATTGGACAGATCATCTAGGCAAAGAAACAATAGAGAAACACAAGATCTAAACAACACTTTAGACAATTTGGACTTGGCAGATATCAACAGAACATTCCACCCCAAAACTTCAGAATACACATTCTTCTCATCAACACATGGAACATTCTCTAGGATAGACCACATGTTAGGTCACGAAGCAAGTCTCAACAAATTCAAAATGATTGGAATTATTCCATGTATTTTTTTATGATCACAATGCATTAAAATTAGATATCAATAACAAACAAAACTCTGGAAACTATACAAACACTTGGAAATAAAACCACAGTCTACTTAATGACATATGAGCCCAAGAAGAAACTAAACAGGAAATCAAAAAATTTCTTGAGACTAATGAAAATAATGACACATCATATCAGAATCTGTGGGATGCTGCAAAAGCAGTACTAATGGGGAAATTTAATGCTTTCTTCCGAGGAATGGAAAGATGGCAAATAACAACCTAACGTTTCATTTTCAAGATCTATGAAAACAAGAACAATCCAAACCCAAAGTTAGTAGACAGAAAGAAATAATTAAGATCAGAGCAGCACTAAATGAAATAGAAAGCTGTAAAACAATACAAAAGATTAATGAAACAAAAAGTAGGGTTTTTGAAAAGCTAAATAAAATTGACAAATATTTAGCAAGGCTAACTAAGAAAAAAAAAGAGAAGACCAAATGACAAAAATCAGAAATAAAAAAGGTGAAATTACAACTGACAATTCAGAAATACAAGAAATCACTAGAGACTACTATACACAAGGATGTGCCAACAAATTTGAAAATCTGGAGGAAATGGATAAATTTCTGGACACATACAAACTACCAAAACTGAGCCGCTCCCAACAAAGAAAATCCCAGGAACAGATGGGTTCACCACAGAGTTCTACCAAACCTTCAAAGAGGAACTGATACCAATTCTCTACAAATTATTCAAAAAGACTGAAACAGAGGCCATTCTCCCAAACTAATTCTATGAGGGAAACATCACCTTCAGATTCACCACAGAGTTCTACCAAACCTTCAAAGAGGAACTGATACCAATTCTCTACAAATTATTCAAAAAGACTGAAACAGAGGCCATTCTCCCAAACTAATTCTATGAGGGAAACATCACCCTGATACCAAAACCAGACAAAGCTACATCAAAAATAGAAGACTGCAGGCCAATATCTTTGATGAATATAGATGCAAAAATCCTCAACAAAATACTAACTAACAGAATACAGTAACACATACACAAAATTATATACCATGACCAAGTGGGATTCGTCCCAGGGATGCAAGGTTGGGTCAACATACACAAATCAATAAATGTGATACATCACATCAATAAAAGTAATGACAAAACCATATGATCATCTCTATAGATGTTGAAAAAGCATTTGACAAAATTCAACATTCCTTCATGATAAAGACTGTACAATTTATGTATAGATGGAAAGTATGTCAACATAATTAAAGCCATATATGATAAATGCACTCCCAATATCATTCTGAATTGGGAAAAGCTTTAAGCTTTTCCTTTAAAAACAGGAACTAAACAAAGGTACCCACTCTCACCACTCCTCTTCATCATAGTGTTAGAAGTACTAGCCAGAGCAATCAGAGAAGTGAAGGAAATAAAGGGCATCCAGATTGGAAAAGATGAATTCAAACTGTCCCTGTTTTCAGATGATATGACCCTATATATTGAACAACATAAAACTTCTACAAAAAAACTCCTAGAGTTGAAAAATGATTTCAGTAATGTAGCAGGATACAATATCAACTAAAAAAATCAGTAACATTTCTATTCTCCAATAGCGAGCAGGCAGAAAGAGAAATCAAGAAAGCTAGCAATTTTACAATATCCACCAAAATAATAAAATACTTAGGAATGAAGTTAACCAAGGATGTGAAAAATCTCTATGAAAAGAACTACAAACCACTGTTGATAGAAATTAAAGAGGACACAAGATGGAAGGATATCCCATGCTCTTGGATTGAAAGAATTAACATTGTGAAAATGTCCATATTACCCAAAGTGATCTCTACAGATTTAATGCAATCCTCATGAAAATTCCAATGATATTGTTTGCAGAAATATAAAAAAACTATCCAGATATTGATATGGAATAGCAAAAGGCCACGCATAGCCAAAGCAATTCTGAGAAAAAAAAAAAAAAGCTGGAGGCATAAAACTACATGAGTTTAAACTACATTACTAAGCTATGATTACCAATACAACATGGTACTGGCATAAAAATAGACACACGGATCTATAGAATGGAGTAGAGAACTCCCAAATCAACCCATACACCCACAGCCATCTGATCTCTGACAAAAGCAGGAAGTCCACACACTAGGGAAGAGACTGCCTCTTCAACAAATGGTGCTGGGAAAACTGGATAATCACATGTATGAAAAGGAAACTAGACCTGTTCCTCTCACCATAAACCAAAATCAACTCAAAATGGATTAAAGGATTAAATATACATACTGAAACAATAAAACTCCTTAGATAAAACATAGGGGAAACACTCCAAGAAGTACGAGTGGGTACAGACTTCACAAATAAGACCGGAAAAGCACAGGTAGCTAAAGGTAAAATAAACAAATGGCATTATATCAAACTTAAAAGCTTCTGCACAGCAAAGGAAACAGTCAACAGAGTGAAAAGACGACCTACAGAGTAGGAGAAAATTTTTGCCAACTATGCATTCAACAAAGGACTAATATCCAGAATATGTATAGAACTCAAGCAATTATACAGTAAAAAAATAAACGACCCAATTAAAAAATGGCCAAAGGAGCTGAACAGATATTTTTCAAAGGAAGCCATGCAAATGGTCAACAGATACATGAAAAAATTCTCAACATCACTAGACATCAGGGAAATGTAAGTTAAAACCGCATTGAGATACCACCTCACTCCAGTTAGACTGGCCATGATCAAAAAGACAGTGAATAACAAATGCCAGTGAGGGTGTGGAGAGAAGGGAACACTACTGCACTGTTGGTGGGATTGTAAATTAGTACAACCACTATGGAAAACAACTTGGAGGTTTCTCAAACTACTACAGATAGATCTTCCCTATGATTCAGCAATCCCTCTTCTGGGTATATATCGAGAGGAATGGAAATCATCATGTCAAAGAGCTGTCTGCACTCCCATGTTTATTGCAGCTTTGTTTACAATAGCCAAGATATGGAACTACCCTAAATGTCCATTAATAGACTATTGAATGACGAAACTATGGTATATATACACTATGGAATCCTACTGTGCCATAAAAATGAATGAAATACTCCCATTTGCAACAGCATGCATGAATCTGGAGAAACTTATGTTGAATGAAAAATGCAAAGCACAGAGGGATAAATACCTAATGTGCTCACTCATATGTGGGAGCTAAGAGAGAAAGGAAGGCATGAAAGAATCACCACAGTAGCCCCATGATTGAACAGAGTCAGGGAACATTCCTAGTGCTAAAATTTGGAGTTGAGGGAAGAGTGAATGGGGGAGGGAGATTGGGGGATAATTAGAAGGGGACAAAGGACAGAAAAGCAATTTCTGGTAATGGGTATGTCCCCCATATGAATCTGGCCCCCACATCATGGGCAGGAGGGAGGACAATCAGCTTTCTATCACATGAATATTCAAAATAAATAAATAAATAAATAAATAATTTCCTCAAAATATTTAAAGGGAGAAAATTTAAACTTAAGAGCTGATTAAGAAGGTGTTTATTCTTGTTTTTATATAATATCTACTATTCAACTGCTGGAATTATCATAATGTATCACTCTAAAATATGTTGTAAAACGTATTTTGCTAATGGACTTGTGATCACTGCCTTCACACAAATCAAAAAAGTAAAATATCTTTAGAGAATAAAATTGAATGTTTCAGTTAAAAAAAATTATCATTCACCCCCCAAAAAAGAAAGAAATCATAACTTTTTATTCCTGTAAAATAAACTTCAGGTAAAGAATATACTGTATAAATAACACTCTGACATTCTAAATATAGATTTAGAAAGATGTAATTTTAAAAGCTAAATTTGTTTACTTTTTTTGATACGTATATTATTACATTGCTCATTTATCATATGCCTAGAATCATTTAAATATAGCTGACACAGAGTTAAGGTAAAGGTGGGCACCTGCCTTGTACCATCAGAATTTCTGCTCATGGATGATAGGTGAAAACTTTAATAGAATGTCAATTATATATGCCTTAGTCACTCTTAAATTTAAATCCATTTACTTCCCACCATCAGTGATATTTACTTGACATAGTTAGACATAAAGTCTTGAAATAAACACATAGTAGGCCAATATTTGGAAGACTTTATTTTAATGGTATAATTAAATCTGAGGGGTTGGGAAAAGTTACTATCAAATGTAAACAGAAAGTGCATAATTATGTAAGCATATTAATCTAGCATTTTAAACACCATATTACTTTTAAAATAAAAGACATCAGAAGAAAAAAAATACAAGGAAAGTATGAATAGGGTGAAGAAAATGGTTAATGGCATCTGTGGTCAGAACCCAAGGACGTGTTCACTTGGTGAACTCGCATACGAGTAAACATCCAAGAAATGTCAAGGATTGCAAACAATCCTTGGGAATGTTTGAAGTTGTGAGAACACTTTCTTGGGATGTTCCCAGGAGCACGAATTATAGATAACCAAGTGCTTGAGAAGGGAGGTAACAGCCTTCTGCTTTTGAGAAAAGTATAACAGAATTTATGCATTAATGCTTGTCTCACATGCACAACTTGCTAAATGTAATAAAAGCTGTGACAGCAGCTGGGTCCGGGCTACTCACTGACAGAGCAGTGGCTCCCGCTCTGCACATGCATCTCATCTGCTGTGTCTTCCTTTGCATCTCCAATCATTTTAATCAACATCTGTTCCCAAACGTGGGGCATGAAAGGTAAGACACAAGAACGGATGGACTGAAGAGGTTTTCAATGACGGCGAAGAGTTCCACCATCTCTTCGAGAAATTTAGAGTCAGGGCATAATGGGGAACTCCCCGTCATTGTTAAGTGATTATATGGCAGTATTGAAATTGTTGTTGACTGCTTCAGGATTAAAAATTAAAGAGAAGGTTTTACTTTCATTATTAAAAAAGATATAGAAACATTGCTATTGGTTTACTCCAGACAATAAGAACCAAATTGATTTAAAAATTTGGAGGCAGATCGGTAAAGCCATATGGAGAGCTCATCAGGCTGGAGAAGTCACATTGGCAGAGGAATGGGTAGCTTTTAGCATGGTGACTTTAGCCTTGCAACCTTTTCAATCTGATTCAGATGATAGCAGTCAGTGTCCTCAATTGTCCAGAGCCAAAGAGCCTGGTCATAGCCTGTTCAGGGTCATGAAGCCCTGCCAATAGCCCTCTGGCACTAAAGATATAAATGCTGTGACCTTTCCGCCATTTTCTCCTTCTTACTGCTTGCACAGCCCTAGGCATAGATCACCACTGCTTTGCTTTAGATAGCTGAGAAATGTTCCATTTCCTGGAATGATTTGCCCTGTGCTTTTTCCCAGAAAACATCTGCATACTTCCTTATCTGCTGATTCCCTCCTCCTGGCTATATAAGCCATGACCTTCTGGCTAATAAATGAGACTTTATCAGAATACTGTCTTGTCTCCATTTCTCCTGTCTCTTGTCCCATCCAATTCCCACTCCCCCTTCCAGGGTCTGCATTGAATATCCCACAGGTCAGGACATTTCTGGCACCCAAACGTGGGGCACTGGATATGGGGGATACCATGAGGAAGACGGCACATTGGAGGGTCGACCACTGAAAATGAAAGAGTAAAACCTTCGTCCACCGCGGGAACCTGCCGCATCAGGATATGGTGAGTAAGCGTACCCGATAATGGGACAAGAATTAAGAATTAAGAATTAAGTTGTCATGACGTCTACATAAGACAGTTACAAAAAGCTTAAGAGACATGAGGAGTAAAGGTTAAAACAAGTGATCTATTAAGATTTTTTGATTTCATGCGGAATCTTTGTCCTTGGTTCCCAGAAGAAGGGACTATTAATTATAAAAGGTGGTCTCGAGTTGGAGACATCTGTGGGTTCCGGGGTGCTGAGGATAGAAACTGAGATAGCAGAATGTGAGATATTAGTGGCCCAGGAGACAAAGGTGGAGATTTCAGGGGTTCCAGGAACAGAGACTGGGGCAGCAGAAGCTGAGATATTGGGGGCCCAGGAGATACCATCTGGGGGCTCAGGGGTCCCATGGATGGATTCTGAGATAGCAGATGCCAAGAAAACATAGATGGGGTCTTCAGGGGTCTCAGAGCCAGAGGCTGGTGAGGCAGGAGTTGCAGCATGAGGAAGTTCCAGACAAGTTTTTCTGTTAAGAAAAGAGAATGCAGTGCTAGGAAGTGTAAATAGTGAGCAGCTTACTAAGATATTGCTTAGCGTTTTAGGTTTGTAATTTTGATAATGTTAAAAGATATGAGGAAAAAGGAAGACTTAAAGCTTGAGAGAAGAAAAAAAAATGCTTATAGAACAAGACGGAGGTTGAGAATGAACCTTTTTCATGGAGTAAAAAAAAAATTCTTTAAAAACGATGTTGAGAGGAAGGACTACAAGAGCCCTGAGTTAAACGTTATATTGAAGGGCAACCATTTAGCTTTAAGATCAAAACAAGTGGTTTAAATAGAACCTAAACGTTACTTGAAAAGTCAAGTTGTAGGTGATTAAAATAATTTCAAGGTGATAGTTTAAAAAGGTTAAATATGAAGGTGATTAAAAGATTTTAAAATTCATGGCACAGGAAAGTGCATCATTCAAAACCTACACTTAAAGCAGTTATTTACTAACAATTGACAAAAATAGGAAAGATTAATTGGAAGTGATAGTATGAAAACAATTTGGAGAATGAAGATTAGGAACTTAAAGTGGAAAACTCAACAAAAATGCAGGAAGGCAAAGAAAAGACTTAGTGAAGATAGGACAACTAGAAGATAAAGTATGCCTTTAAAAGACAAGAAAACCTAACTTAAACCAAAAAAGTAAAAAGGAGAAGAAAAAGTAGACTAGAAAAAAGAAGCAAGTAGGGGCAAATATACAACTTAGAAAGCTAAAAGATAGAAACAAAATAGAAAGTGATTGAAGATATGTCAAGGAAATGTATTTCAGATAGAAAATGAAAAACAAGACAATTACTGGATGCAAGCATATAAGATAGGCATAAAAAAAGATAGAAAATATTTTAAAGCTAAGAATTGAATATAAAATAGAAGAACTTAAAAATAAGGAAGAAATAAGTAGTGATGAATTTCTTTTAAGAGCCCATCAACTTAATTTCTGGTGGTGCTGAAGTTAGAAGGATTAAGATGAGGATGTTTAGTCAATGGTAGACCAGGACCAAATTAAAAGAACATTAAAGCTAAAAGGGGAATCAGTTGAAAATCACATCAAAAAGCTACTAAAAAGACTGAAGTAACAAAAACTAAGGCAGAACGTTTTGGAAAGAGTTAAAAGAATTTGAAAGGCCTTAAATGCGGTAATTTAATTCACTTTGGATAATTTAAAGGACTTGTCCCTAATATGCTTTGGCAAATGGATGTTACTCATTTATCAGAATTTGGTAACCTAAAATATGTTCACGTGTCCATAGACAACTACAGTGGGTTTTTGCTCGCCACCTTACAGACAGGAGAAGCAACCAAACATGTTATTGCTCATTTGCTACATTGTTTTTCAATCCTGGGAATCCCAAAACAGATTAAAACGGACAATAGCCCTGGCTATACCCCCAAGGCTTTCCAAGAGTTTTATGCTAGATTACAAATTCAACATATTACAGGCATTCCCTATAACCCTCAAGGCCAAGGAATTGTTGAAAGAGCCCACTTATCTCTAAAAACTTGCCTTGAAAAAATTAAAAAGTGGGAATGGTACCCCACAAGAGGCTCCCCCAGGAATTTATTAAGTCATGCCCTTTTCATTCTTAATTTTTAAAATCTTGATGTCAACGGCAAATCAGCTGCTGACCATTTTTGGCATTCTGATTCCCAATCAAAATTTGCCATGGTCAAATGGAAGGACCCCCTAGATAACTCCTGGAATGGCCCAGATCCAGTTTTGATCTGGGGTAGAGATTCAGTCTGTGTTTTTTCTCACACTCATAACTCGGCCAGATGGCTGCCAGAACAGCTGGTTAAACAAGTTGATCATAACCTCTCAGCCAGGGATTCGGTAGGTCCCTGAGAATGTCTTTTTCTTTTCTTTTCCAAAGGGGTCATGGCAACCAGCATTTTCTTCCTGATTGTTGGTTTGTCTGGTCAGCTGCCCAAGGTCCAGTCTGGCTTTGGAGATCCTGGGACTCACTCACCAATTGGTGAAGAAACAGTACAGAAAACCACGTGATTGCAAGGGTGGGACCATTTCTAGTCCTCCTAAATCATACATATCTGTTGTAGATTGTGACACCCATTCAGCTTATTTGTCCTCATCATCTCCC